>NW_026939256.1:0-89922 GCF_032062105.1 Saccostrea cuccullata | reverse complement strand
AAAATATAGTTTTTTAAAGACTTTTATTACGAAACGAATTATACGAGCATATAATGTTCTCAGTCAAACCAAATAAATTACAGAGTGTGGAATATCAAACACAATAGGTAAATTCACCTCAATTTGTAGCTGCAGATCTGTAGCATTATGGTTTTATATATTTAGTGTTTGAAATGCTACAGATCCCGTAATGCGTAAAATGTGTTATTTACGGCGCAATATTTTTTTGCGCACTGTTTGGAAGAATTTCTCCCCTTTCCAACATTGTTAGATTATTTTACCTTTCCTTCCATAATTCTAGACACATTTATAAAGTACATTTGTATGTTTTATCCACCCCCAATCCTTTATATGTGTCTGAAATTAGGGGGTGTAAGGTAAATGATTTACCAAAGTTGGAAAGGGAAAAAATTCTCCCAAAATAGTGCGCAAAAAATCTTGCGCCGTAAATTGCACTTTTTTTGCATTACTGGATCTGTAGCGTTATGGTAAAACCATAACGCTACAGATCTGCAGCTACTCAATTTGATACTAAAAAAGGCAAATTCCCAAGGTGAGATCTAACTACGAAAGCGTATTAGGGCCGCAGCAGTATTTTTTTTTAAAATTTGTTTTAACAAATTATTAACAAATTTTGTTACTAATTTGTTAAGACAAATTAAAAAATATAGTAATTTGTTATATCAACAAATTATTAATTTCTTAAAACAGATTAATAATTTGTTATAACAAATTAGTAATTTGTTTTAACAAATTATTAATCTGTTTTAAGAAATTAATAATTTGTTAAAACAAATTTTAAAAAAAGATACTTTTGAGGCCCTAGTACGCTTCTGTATCTAACCTTCCCCCTCCATTTTTGTTTTGAAATATAAAGAGCTCAAAAGCACTTATTTCGGTAATAAATTTTTAACCTATAGTACACTGTGGGTTAAAAAAATTATTATCGAAACAAGCCTTTGAAGATCTACATAATATTGCAGCTCGTTGTCGATGTTGCATACGTGTCGTATTGCAGAGAGCCATAGTTTTGACGGCTTGTCCGTATTGATTTTTGAGGAATTCAGGTCACTAAATTCAAAATTACTGGCTATTTTCGAGGGATCGGGCACCTGGAAAGTAAGCAAAAAAAAAACTCTTTTATAAGATTTTTTGCAAGAGAAATATATGTAATTTTCTGTATAAATATAACTCTCCGATTACTTTGCTATGGAAACCCATTGAGGACTGAACTTCTAAAACATGAGTTTTATTTGTGGTTTAACAAAATTATTTTATTCCTTACTCGTTTTATCCGAAATATTTATCATATATTTACATTACACTTATATTTTGCATGTGTTTCCAGTGAGCTCTGACTTTCATATAGACTGTGTAAAATTTCAGTAAAGAATCTTTTAAAGATATCTTAATTCATAAAACTTTATACTCTTGTATACAATTTTTCATGTACCATTACTTATATATGAACCCTGCGTGTCGCATTTGGATCCTATGGACAAATTCCAGTTTTTTTTAAAAATAACTTTTCTTCTAATTTGTAAAACTCTTCAAGTAAATATAAAGATGAATATATTTCAAACAAATTTTGAATGCAATCTTATAGCTTTTGAAGTTTTTGTGAAAGGTAACTGTAGTTATGTAGACTAGTGATTTTGAATGAGACATCTTGTGGCTTTGAAGCGGAACGGCCAGTCCCATTTGCCACGGTCAAGTGCAACATGCAATGACCTGGTTGTAACTTCATATGCACAAATAAGTTACATTTATATATTTAGTGCACCTAGCACAAATTGTTCTTTGCCAACGTGATCTGATAAGATATATTTGTAAAATGCGCAGTTTTGTATGAAAAGTGCATGTAAACTGTTTTGAATGTTTTCCTTCTTCCCGTTACTGTTGGTTTCTCAAGGTAAGCGGACATTAAATGACCCAGATATTTGTTCTGCCTATCCAATGCCTTTGGCGAATTTTTTTTTTTTTATTGCAGATTCAACATGGATTCGAGCATGTTCATAAACCCACCTTTTGATGAAATGGACGCGGAGGAAAAATCAAAATATATTGGAGACGAAATAATGAACTTTTTTAGACCGTCGAGAGTTAACGGCCCCGAAGGAGCTCTTGTTGTTATTGTTTTGACAATTCTAGCAAACATTTTTTTGTTCGTTGCTGTTTTAGCAACAGGAAAAATTAAAAAATCTTCAAGTCTACTGGAATTAGCAAGAGGATTATCCGAAGTTTTACTGTTGGTATCCATTGCTGTGCAAAGTACGAGAAATATGTACAACACCACTGAGACTCCGAAGGCGGTATCTGGGTTTGTTGCCTTCTGGTTATTCTCTATGGGTTCAGTTTGCTTCGGACTGATGAAAGCGTTTACAGGATTTCTGAGGTTTACCGGGAAATCATCATTCTCAAATCTTGTTTGGCTGATCATTTTGGCTGTTTTCGCCATCTCTACTTTCCTAGCATTTATTGTTCTATGTGTTATGTACGTGGCTAATGTTCTCGCTTTTGTTGTTTTGGCATGCATGTTTTACTATCTACCATTCATTGGAATGTGGGTACTGGACGGATTGAGACTCCTTCATCTTAGAAATCATTCCTTCAAAAACGTGATGGAAATGGAGACGTTAACAAGAGATAAACTCGGGACATCCGAGTTAAGTCGGTCGGAACATGCGGAAGGAGAAGCGCAGTTTTTGAAGCCGAGGACAAACTTTGAAATGTTCATTGTCATATTGTATGGAATTTGTCATACAGTAGCGTTTGCCATGGTTACTATGATTATCACACGAATTGCCTGGGTGTTCTTTCGACCTGTTTCTACAGAAATTCGTTTAGAGTCCGTGCCTGGCATCCTCTAAATAACAAAATGTTTGTTGACTATTTATACCGATATCGATGTTTACTGTTCATGTACCTATATGTGCATATGAACAAACAATAATCTTCGAAACAAACGGAATGAAGTTTTGAGCATAAATTGGTTGTATTCTCGGATATGAGATACATAGGGAGTGCAGTTTTAAAGCTAAGGATGATTTTTGAGAAATGACCGTTTCAAATGGATTTCGCCACACAAATCCTCTTCTTATTGTATTAAATCGGTTTTTGACAATTTACAATAAGAGGTCGATCCTATAAATATTTTTGTGCTTTCTATTCATGAAGAGCGTTCTGGTTCAGAATGCAGTATGTATTTTGCAAAATTGATGAATGGTCTAAAATTTGAATTTAGAATAAAATTTTTGAACACGACGTTCTAAATGTTATATTTTCTAAATGGGAGTAAGTACGAAGCATTGGAGTGGGACATCCCCCCTCCCCGAAATAGGATTTTCGTGTTTGGACAATTTTCCTTTCAAGTAAGTTGAATCCCCCTTTCCAAGAACGTTGCTGGGGTAAATACTAAATGAAGTCAAATTTTCTTCATGACCGAGACTAACTGCAGAACTCTACGCGTTATGATTTTATTGACCATAATGCTAAATATACATTGTATCTTGTAATGCACATACTTATAAAGTGCAATTTTCTGTGCATTGGCTAATCAACTACCTGATAATCCCTAATTTTATGTACTAGAGACATTCGTTAACCAACCTGTATTTTTATCCACCTCCCAACCCTTCATATTTAACAGATCAATTGATGAAGATTGTTTGCTTTGAATTTTGTTTCATGGCAGAAAATTAAAAAAAAAGTTTATGGGTCTGTAGAAACGACTATAAATGGATGGGAGGAATATTAAATATACAGATTGGTTACAGAATGTCTAGAACAAGGTAGTATAAGATACTGATAAGATACTATTTGATTGAACAATTCTGGAAAGCGGAGAAATTCTCCCAAACAGTGCACAGAAAATCCTGGGCACAATTGCACCTCATTTGAATTACGGGAGCTCTAGCGTTATGGTCAAAGACTAATATATAAAACCATAATGCTATGTACAGTTTTGCAGCTTGACATGACATGCAATTTTTAATGGGTAAGAATTGTTGATCTGCATCTGTGTAATATATAAACTCTTAAAATTGATAATGGCGCTTGACTTCACTGTTAATTGCTTTACTACAATAAGTGCATTTTAAGGTCTTGTTTTGTCGGGTGGGTCCGCGTGGTGCATTGTTTACAGCATATCGGGTGGGTCCGTATGGTGCAGTGTTTACACCATGTCGGGTGGGTCCGTATGGTGCAGTGTTTACACCATGTCGGGTGGGTCCGTATGGTGCAGTGTTTACACCATGTCGGGTGGGTCCGTATGGTGCAGTGTTTACAGCATGTCTGGTGGGTCCGTATGGTGCAGTTTTTACAGCATATCGGGTGGGTCCGTATGGTGCAGTGTTTACACCATGTCGGGTGGGTCCGTATGGTGCAGTGTTTACACCATGTCGGGTGGGTCCGTATGGTGCAGTGTTTACAGCATGTCGGGTGGGTCCGTATGGTGCAGTGTTTACAGCATGTCGGGTGGGTCCGTATGGTGCTGTGTTTACAGCATATCGGGTGGGTCCGTATGGTGCAGTGTTTACAGCATATCGGGTGGGTCCGTAGGGTGCAGTGTTTACAGCATGTCGGGTGGGTCCGTATGGAGCATTGTTTACAGTATTTGCTCTAGAGTTGTGTACATAGTCATATTGATATGGGAGCATCCTCAGGTAGTCTAGATTCAAGTTTGTTCAAATACTTCCCCCTCCCTGGGCTAGGGAGGGGCCACAATGGGGGATCAATTTTTTGTTTACAAAGTATAAATGACAATATATTAATAAATCTTCTTTAAAATCTGCTAAAGAACAGAAATTCATTATATTGATATAAAAGTACATAAACCATCGGGTAGCTTAAAATTCAATCCCCATAATCTTTTCAATACTAAACTGATCTGTGCTTTTTCTTAGCAAATGTGCTCAGGTGAGCGATATGGCTCATGGGCCTCTTCTTCCACATCCGACCAGGTGTCACATGATTTATATTGGGGGTTTTTGTATAGAGTTTCCATAATGTCCGAGTGTTATAAAGAGCAAGAAGACAGACCTAGGCATTATTCAGTCAGGTCAAGCCTAAGAAACCCAGGTTTGAAATTAACTGAGATGGTTCTGATGTTGATATGGATTATTATCACACTTTTGGCATCTGTCAACTCAGCTCTGGAAGCTTGTGCAAGAAACGGTACTTCAAAAGCTGGAATTTGCATTAATTTCATTTTTTAAAAATCATTTGCACTATTAATAGTGTAAATTTTAAGGCTATTTCATCGGTGAGTTTTTGAAGGTATGTCTTGAATTGGTATTCATTCAGAGATTACGAAATTCTATATAGACTCACTGTAAGTTAGCTGTAATATTTCATCTATCAGGACCATTATACATGTATTTTGTTTCCGGTTTTTCGTTAAATCAAAGACGTCTTCTTCTTTATTATTTTCAAGATACATATGTATAAAATTTTCATTTCAATATTTTCATGAAAGCAACTTGATTTGAGATCATGGATCTTTAAGATGGGCTGAATTTGCATTTTCCTTTTCAAACTCACACTTAATAAATATCTAATTGTAAAGCTAAATTAGTATCAATTTGAACCCTTCTTTTACCAGCAGCCTATAACACCTGCATTGAGGTGCCGACTGCTTCCAGCTTGCGCTTTATTCACGGATGAAATCCTTACTTGATTGGTGCTTCTCAGTAAGGGAAGCAAGCCCTTAGTTATAGAAAATCCCATGAAATATTTTCAGCAGTCCAACGGAAACGTGTTGACGCAGGATCCATGGCGTTTTGAGGATTGGATTGCTTTTGTTATTCACTGACGTAGAAATCGGGATGACTTTTCTTTACTCCCTTTTTAGCCATATTCTCACATGATTTAATAACACATGCAGCTTTATGATGAACTTGATGACTTTAATTTTTCAATCGTCAACTTCCCTTACTTATGCAGCAATAGAACCTTATCACCTGCATACTTTTTTTTTATATTTCTCGATCAGTTGATTTTATACGCAAGAGGATGCTGTATTTTCTAAAACGGGGCAAGTTATTGGCAAACTAGTTAATGAAACAAGAATATTAACAGTCTCGATTAAAATTATAATTTGGTAAGTCTATGGTCGATACAATGACCTTGTCAGCAAATACAATCATTAAGTCAAATACTGAGTGACTGACATTTTTCATACAAACTATTAGGCTGTTATTTATATTCTGAATTGTCGACAGAATTTTTCGTTACTTCCTGATCAAGACAAGGAACACAAGGTGGGTGTGACCAGTCGCAGAGGATGCATTGAAATGAATCGCTGAATTGCAATATGTACGATTATTTTTCATATCCCCCGATTTATCTTTAATTTTCAGAATGTCGGAATGATTTATACCAATGTCTGGCCGTCAACAAGACAAACAAGGTGTGTCGGGATATAGATAGTTCATGTAGGGCACACGGAGAACGCTGGGAATTCAAGAAATGTCTGACCTTAGAGTGCCGCAGTCACAGAATATCCGTCATCAATGATAGTATGTCTGCGTTTTCTTACCAGTTGTGTCAGAGAATAAGAAATCGGAGTTGAAAAACAAACTTGCGACTAAAATTAGAAATCGGTTGATCTGAGTTTATTTCAGTTTTATTACAGGGTGTTTGAAAACCGTTAAAGAATGTTTGACATTAACAACTGAAAACCAAATGTGTCGTGACCAGCACGGTAGGTGTAGGGAGACCGGAAGTCGATGGAAACACGGATGCTTTGAGATGATGTGTCAGCAAAACAAAGTGTCAATCATAAATGTCAGTAAGTATGACTTTATCTGTGTATGGCGGGATATTCAAAAAGATTATGCAAAAAAGTGCATGGAGTCTTAACAAACCAATAATTGGTCGGAATTTTGAATACAACTAAGTATGTACTTTTCTTTTTCCTTTTCAGAATGCTGCATCCGAAATAAAAAAGGTACTCTTATCTTTTGAAAATTTATTTTCTGTACTATCTACCCCCCCCCCCACCCCCACCCCAAAAATTGATATAATATTTGATATGTTATTTTAATTGTTATTATACATTATTCATATAGGCACAATCCGATGAGTTTGATTGTAGTGTTCATTTTATACTTTTTGGTATACAGATGGATGTGTTAGACCGTTAGTTTGCCGTTCGCCAGGGGAGATATGGACAATTCCAGGCACGGGGACGCACCAGACATGCAAAGTTAGAAAGAACAGAAGGGGACGTTACACATTCCATTATTACACCCCGAAAATATGAAGACATTTATGCAAGCAAAGTGAAATTAAAATAAGCATCGTATAAAAGAGAGTTGGGATTCAATTCCAAACGAAGAGTGCAATATAATTTTTTTTTAACCCAACAGTTGTTCCTTATCCGTTCCCCCAGACTACAGCCACAAACTATAATATTAATATAAAACAAATGAATAATAGATCAAGATATTCCTATTTTATCACCAACATATGCCACGGTTTGATTGATAAGAAAGCCTATTAGGATCAATCTAGAGAGAAAATAAATTAAAAGGCGTTATAACGCCTTGCCAAAAGGCGTAATAACGCGAAAAAAGGCGTTATAACGCCTTTCTAAAAGGCGTTATTACGCCTTTCCATTCCAAAAGGCATTATTACGCCTTTTTAAAAGGCGTTATAACGCCTTTCTACAAGGCGTTATTAAGGCGTTATTACGCCTTTCTAAAAAGGCGTTATTACGCCTTTTTAAAAGGCGTAATAACGGCGTTATTACGCCTTTACAAAAGGCGTTATTACGCCTTTCTAGCCTTTCTAAAAAGGCGTTATTACGCCTTTCCAAAAGGCGTTATTTCGTCTTTTATTTTCAATATATGACAAAACATATTTAGCCCAAGCGAGTGGTGGTGGTGGTGGTGGTCGGGGGGGGGGGGGGGGGGGTGGGGTGGGGGTGCAGAAATCTTACCTTTGGGACATGAATTTCACAATTTGATATAGGACTAATTTCTCAAAAAATAATTTAAACACATAGCAAATAGTTTGCCTGCTTTTTTCCAAGAAGAGAGAAAAATATCTTCAAATGCCATGAATTTTAATACATGGCAAGCAAAGCTCCAGATACATCTGCCTACTAGGATATCGTATCTTCACAGGTAGAGTGTTGCCTTCTCTTAATACGAATGCAAACAGTTGTCAGTGAGATGTGCAGGAATATAGAGAATTCCTTAAATAAAGATTGTTTTAATTAAATCTTTCATATATTTATTAACATAAAATAACGCCTTTCCATTTTTCTTTTCAAATGGGGTACCCCCCTCCACGCATACACACTTTTAGGGGAAAAGTCTTGCTACAGTTTAAATATTATAATTAACTGTTGGTTGCTTGGTTCCTGAACATTTTGTTGCAGTGTGTAAAACTGTGACAAATTATTACATTTAAACAAAGTTTTACCGAGAAGTCACCCAGGCGTTTGGTCAGTAGAGTGGGGGGGGGGGGGGGGGGTTTGAAACACGGGCCTGTTAAATGCAAAATACTGGTTATTAAAAAAGCGTAATAACCCTTTTGGAAAGGCATAATAACGCCTTTTAGAAAGGCGTTATTACGCCTTTCCGCCTTTTTGAATATAAAGGCGTAATAATGCCTTTTGGAAAGGCATAATAACGCCTTTTAGAAAGGTGTAATAACGCCTTTTGGAAAGGCGTAATAACGCCTTTTAAAAAAGGTGTTAACGCCTTTTTGAATGGAAAGGCGTAATAACTAATAACGCCTTTTAGAAAGGCGTTATAACGCCCCTTTTCGTGTTATTACGCCTTTTCAAAAGGCGTTATAACGCCTTTGAAATTTTTTGTCTCTTTAGAGTGATCCTAATAGGCTTTCGTAGGTTGAAGCGTTCCGGGATGGAAATATTCTCTCAGAGGAAGAATTGCCAACACTAATCCATTGATAAATATAGAGATACCGAACAGTATTCAAGCTCAAAGGCTAATGAAACAATACAAATCTGGAACGGAGCAAAGACGAACCTCCATAAAACATCAGAGGTGGGATCAGGTGCCATGGAGGAGTGAGCAGCCCCTGTACACCGACCACACCCGCCGTGCGATTCTTGTAAAAAAGTTGAAAAAAATATACAACTGTGTGTACATAATTATCTATAATAATAAGTTGCATTTTCTGACAGGGTCATTGTATTTACCAAAAATTTGTGAAATTAAGAATTCGAAAGAGACAGTTGATATCCTTGTTTTATCAACATGTCATTAGCTAGTCCATTTTAGAATTTTTTCTTAAGTAAGGCATGCTCTTACGCATCGAATCAAATGAGAGAAATTATTAACTCCATGTGTTTGTAAGGGTATATTGCTGCATAAGTAAGAGAAGTTGATGAATGAAAATTCATCACGTTTATCATAAAGCTTTGTTCTATCCACATATGAAATGTAGGTACCAGACTTTGTGGTATCTTTGTTTCAAGCTCACTTGGATAAAGCGAGCTGACTTAATTGTGAATGGAAGTAACTATTTTGTTACATGATAACACATCGTCAGTATATCGTTGAGTTGAAGTCCACAGCAAATGTTTTCTTCTTCTCATGTAGAAGTTTATTAATAAAATCTTCTTATGAAAATAAAAATAGGACTGCTGATAACGAGATGCAGTTTGTACCCAGTGTTAGACGGCGCCACCGTCAGTCAGGGCGGAGTTGTCAAGAGAGCATTGCTTCATTTTATTGTTTGATGATATCAGTGTTATTGAAATCAAACTTCAGTGTCAGAAAATCATAACAGAAACATCAGCCCTTATAAAAAGATCCCTTCTATTACCTTAAACACTTTTCATTCAAATGATGCATTTTAAAGGTTTAATAAATCTGAAAAACTTTTACTAAGATGTGTTGAAAAGTCATACTTTTTGATGTTATTGGTTTTAGTATTTTTCTAATACTGTAGGTCCTTGAAGGCTTTAAGTACTAGTATTCACATCGGATATACTCCGCTTTTCGAATATGTTGTACTATACTCATGAAGTTTTTCCTTCATTGCTGTAAATATTTTAGTTAGGAGTAAAGTAAAAGGTTTTGTACAATATACTTAAAACGTCGTGATGTAATTTTCGAGGAATAAATGATTGATTTAACAATAAAGAGGCTTGGACAAGGACATCTGGTACGATCGATATACCGGTGCATTTGAAAAGAGAAAGTCTGTAGAAGTGAGATTTGTCTTACTGAAGTAGGTTAATGATTGATAAATTGGAGAGAAAAAAACTGGATGAAAGTGGGGATGGTTGATATTGCGTCAGTCAGGTACCTTAAGTAGGGGTACCCCGTATATACGACACAAGTGCCTTTTGATTGTAACGTTACGGTACACGAAATTGTGCATAAAACGCGAAAAGCGCACCTTTGGTAACCTGATATTCCATTTATGGAATTTCTGTCTTTGTGTGTTATGGTGTTTGTTTATTATCTTATGTATTTTTACTAAATGTTTTCAATTTAAATATTAATTATTGGTATTTTGTTTATTTCATTGTACAGACAAAACACGCAGAAATAATTATACGTTCGAGTGAGTGGATGTTGCATCGCCATATTTGGGGGTATGTTGTTTAATTAAATTTGAATTTACATATTGATTAAATCTTCTTTTATTTATATTACTGTGTTATATTGGTGTCAATGTGTGAATGTATAATTTTTGTTTGTAGCTCATTGCCTGATATTTAGATATAGAGGAAACTTGACATTTTTCGTTACAAATGGCGTCGTAAACGCAAGGATATCTAGAACAAGGAAGTACCATAATGATTTCCATTTGTTACAGTTGAAGAAAGGTATCTTCAACACTATCTTGTACATGACATTCATAGGTATTGGATTATTTTGAATTTTAATTTAATTTTTTTTACAATTGTTTATAATTTTTAGTCATATTTCGGATTGTGATTGATGTTGCTGCTGCAGAACGGTTACAGTACAGTGGCGGATCCAGAAGTTCATGTGGGGGGTTTTGAGGCCCAAAGGGCCGAAGGGGGAAGGCATGGGAGGGGGTGTCCCCCTCCCATAGGTGGGGGTTCGGGGGCCTCCCCGAGAAAATTTTGTTTTAAATGATTCTAAATGGTGCATTTTCCAGCATTCTTTTGTACTTTTTGTAGCTTTTTTAAAGACCAATCATCACAAATTTTTAAGAATCCAGAAAAATAAAATGTTTCAATTTGATTTAACTTTAACACAAGACTTTAGACCTTGTTTAAAAAAATGGAGAGGGGGGGCTCCACCGCGAAAAAAATTGTTTTAAATAGTTCTAAAATGGTGCATTTTCCAGCATTTCTTGTACTTTTTGTAGCCTTTTTAAAGACCAATCATCACAAATATTTAAGAATTTAGATAAATAAAATGTTTCAAATTACATGTAATTTAACTTTAACACAAGACTTTAGACTTTGTTTTAAAAAATTGTTACATCTGACAATTTTAGGAATACAAGCAGTTGACTTCAAGTTGTCTTTTAAATGAATTTTCAATTAATTTAGTCAAGCTGACTTCTGAGATACAACTGATGTGCAATTTTAAACACTTTCAAAAAATCAAACATTGGATTCTTTTCAGAATTCCTAATTAGTGCTTTTCAATTTACTTGAGTATACTGTCAATATGATGTAAAAAAAATGTATTAATTTAATTTTTAAAACGGTAAATAAAAAACCCTATATAATAGTTTATTCAAATAGTTAATAAAAAACATGCATTTTATCAGCAAAGGAATATTACTGAGCAGCACCGTAACTATATGCAGTTTTCTGTTGTTGGTACTTGACTACATTGTATTGCACGATGATCTTGTGACTTCACTAGATTCACGGATTACCCCTCTCTTTGTTGATTACCTGTGTATTGTATGCGTTCAAGCGGAAAGTGATTTCCTGTTACGTGGCTGAAGTATATTTCACAGTTGTACAGAACAATGGATTCGTGTATATTAGAGTCTTATCAATGCAACAAAATGATAAAATGACACTTGTAAAAAAAAAAATTCAATGAGCGGGGGGGGGGGGTTCCCGAACCCCCCCCCCCCAAACCCCCTGAATCCGCCCTTGCAGTAACATTACGGTTTTATTTTTTGTCTTTGCATGACCAATACCGGTCAAAGACAAATACTAGTATATAAAACCATAACGCTACAGTTCTGCAGCTATGGTTAATAGTGTCCTGTAGGTGTAGAAAATTCTGTTTTCTCTCTCAGTTGAGGAGCGATTTGGAAGAAAAAGCACCTTTAAAGCCCTATTACATTTTTTGCTTTATCTTTTGTGCTATGGTTGTGCAATAAGGTTTCAGAGGGCCATTTTACAAAAGAACTTACGACTGAGTCCAAAATCTTGAAATACTTCTGAAAATTTTCAAAACTAATTATTTTGTTTAATATTGCCAACGTGAAATTATCTTACCACATTTCTTTCAAAAAGATTAAAACAATTTGAATATAGAGATCTAATGTAAATTAGAAACTTATAAACGGAATTAAATTTTTGTCTTAAGTACATGTATATGCTTCCTATTCTCTATAGATCAGGAAAGATAAATTTAAATTAGGGTTGTCAAAATCAGTGAAATTCAATTAATAAGGTGGCATATATCTTTGGTTGATGAATATTTGTTTTTAAAAAGCCAACTAAGGCCTATTGAAACTTCCCTGACTGAATAAAATACATGTATAAGAAAAATACGATACGGTTAGGTAAAACGTTAACGATATAGGCTTACGTATTGATATTCTTATGAAAAAAGAAGTATATTTATTTTCTAGTATTATTTTCTAATATTACATTTGACTATCTTCCGATTGTCATTTAAAAATGAACCAGTAAACTTTCCTCTTGGGAATTAAGATACAAGGTAAAGTGTGAGAGAAAACCTCTTTTCTTTACCAGGTTCAGACAATAAACTTTACTGATATCTGTATAATTTTTAATGATCATTTGATATGCGTAGTATTACTTAGTTTTAAATTGCAAAGAAAAAATATAAGAAAGAATGCTCTTTAAAAATATTGAATGTATACACAATGCCTAGCGTAAAACCTAAGTTCCTTGTCAATAATGATCTGTACCATTACAAAAATGATACTCACCAACGACTTATAAAATTGCATTTAATTTTATTTCCAGAAGAGTTTTAGGCGTGAAATTTGAAAAGAAATCTAGGTGATTTCGTTGTCAAGTAAATCTAAAGCTTTAAAAAATTTATGTCACATTATACAAAATCTGCAAGATACATTAAAGATTTTATAACAATTGTGATAAAGCAAGTAAAGCAAAAGTATGCTGTAATTTCGATTCTAAAAAAAACCCATTCCCAACATGGCCATGTGAACGTGTCTGACTAATGTTCAATTTTTAAATGCAGATTCAGCATGTATTCGAGCAGGTTTGTACATCCGGTGTTCGATGAACTGAATTTAGAAGACGAAGAAAGGTACATCGTAAGAGAAATAATGAACCACTTTCAGCCTCCACTACACCATAACCCTGGAGGAGCTCTTGTTGTTATCCTTTTAACAATTCTAGCTAACGTCTATTTGTTCGTGGCTATTTTAGTCACGAAAAATATCAAAAAACCTGCTAGAGTTTTAATTGGAAGTAGCCAGAGGATTATCCGAAGTTCTACTGTTATTATCAATTGTCTTACAAAGAACGAGGAACAAATTCACCGTATACAACGGGTAACGCGGGGGAGTCGCTAAAAAGTAAGGGGGAGTCGTTTTCAACGTATGGGGGAGTAGATTTTCACCGCTTCGGAGTCAGAGGAGATGTGGGTCAAGTCTTTTTTCGGTATATATAAGATGTATTTACAAAAAACAAATATCCCACGGAAGATGGCAATAGTTAAGCTTTATCGTGGTCATTTGTCCGGCTATCATATACGTCTAGTTTTCTCAAACACTTCAAAACTATTTGACAGTTTTCATATTTACGTTGATAGGGTAGTAAAAACATGCATGATTTGCACAATCTACGGCTTGCGTAGGGATTCTCATATTTAAAACAGCGAGAGAAAGCATTTATCTTTTAAATGCAACAACTTAATCTTGACTAGACTTTATAAAAATTAACAATTAAGACATTTTCTCTTCAAACAGTAACGGTTACGTAGGGGGGAGTCGTTTATGGGAAAGCACATCGCAGGGGGAGTCGCAAAATAAAGTCAAATGCATATACTTGGTGTTGTTTTCATCTCTTTTATACTGCCATTACCTTTTTATTTACTCGTAGATATCTATAAATCTATGTTTGGTTATATACTTTATAATCTGAAGTTACGAAAAGAGATTTTTTCTGTGGCTTTATCAGTTCCAGAAAACAATCAGTAATTTAGATTACATGAACAATTGGATTTTATATCATCGGAGCATAGCTTGGGGACAGGACCCTCCCCCTCAGTATGTAATGTTTGTGCATGTATATCACAAAGATTCAAACCACCAATTCACGAACCCTCACTTCCAATATGAAAGCCTCTCCATAAAAAAAAATCAACCAGATTTATAATATGAAAAATTTCTTGATAATATCAACCATTTTTTTAATTAGAAAAGGGCAGATCTCTGACGCGTCTTCACGCTCCTTGACGTTTTCTTTGGGAAGGGTGTTAAATTTAACTGGTATATTCTCACGATTAGGTTCACAATTTATTATTTATTTATCATATATAGTAACACATCTTCAGACACAAACGAATTAGTATGTTAATTGAGAATATTTTGGATAATCTGAGGTTAATACACATAGGTTAATGTACAGAATGAATGCTAAAGAAGGGACTGGATTGCATATTACCTAAAGCGCTGGAAATGTATGTCTATGATAAATAAAATGAGAAGTGTCAATGTAAAAATAATTAACCACAAACTTTGAAAAGAAGAAATACGAAAATATTTCTTCAATGTATACATTTCATTATCATGATACTTCTCCCTTACCTTGCCCCAACTATATACAGTTTCTCAGAACATGTTACCCCCTTTACCCCTCCCCCCTTCGCAGTTTCGTGAACACATAGCATGGCGGGTTGTTGTACCAGAATCAGTCTGAGGCAACCAGCATTATACATTCATAGACAGGGTTCGAGGGCAACATGCGTTTTGTCGGATCCAAGAACCAAACTGTTTGCACGAGACGATTAGGCCGAAGGCAAATATTTTTGTTCAAGGGGTCGACAAAACAGATCTAGAGAACACATTCGATAAATGTTTTGTTATACATTTTACTGTTTATTTTGATATTATCATGATGAAATTTTTGTTAACCCTCACTGCATAGAAAAACTGTCAATTCCGCAAAGTTCTGACAGCTGACCCCACCCACACTTTGACGTAAACGGTGCATTATTTCATCGAAAGGTCCAACATCTCGCTCCATGGTCAAACAGCTATTTATTTGACTTACGAAAACAGTAGAAAGGTTATTCTTTTCAGTGTAAATTTATTTTTAAAAATATAACAAACAAAAATTACAGACAACTCACCTGAAAAATTTTGACGAGCAAAAAAAAAAAAAAAAAGAAATGGGTTGGTGCAAGGAGGTTACAACAGTTTGACAACCAAATTGTATTCACACATTAGCATTATTTAATTTAAGTATTCTGAAACAATAATAATAATAAAAATGTTTGATATTATTGAGAAATTTTCCAAATTATTAATCCGGTTGTTCTTTTTTTTTATGGAGAGGCTTTCATTGTTGGAGGTGAGGGTTCGTGAATCGGTGAATTGAATTTTTATGATATACATGTACGAACATTACATACTGAGGGGGAGGGTCCTGTCCCCAAACACATGATATATAATCCAATTGTTCATGTTATCTAAATTGCTGATTGTTAAAGCCACAGAAAAAATCTCTTTTCGTAACTTCAGATTATAAAGTAAATAACCAAACATAGATTTATAGATATCTACGAGTAAATAAAAAAGGTATTGGCTGTATTAAAGAGATGAAAACAACACCAAGTATATGCATTTGACTTTATTTGCGACTCCCCCTGCGATGTGCTTTCCCATAAACGACTCCCCCCTACGTAACCGTTACTGTCTGAAGAGAAAATGTCTTAATTGTTAATTTTTTATTAAGTCTAGTCAAGTTTAAGTTGTTGCATTTAAAAGATAAATGCTTTCTCTCGCTGTTTTAAATATGAGAATCCCTACGCAAGCCGTAGATTGTGCAAATCATGCATGTTTTTACTACCCTATCAACGTAAATATGAAAACTGTCAAATAGTTTTGAAGTGTTTGAGAAAACTAGACGTATATGATAGCCGGACAAATGACCACGATAAAGCTTAACTATTGCCATCTTCCGTGGGATATTTGTTTTTTGTAAATACATCTTATATATACCGAAAAAAGACTTGACCCACATCTCCTCTGACTCCGAAGCGGTGAAAATCTACTCCCCCATACGTTGAAAACGACTCCCCCATACTTTTTAGCGACTCCCCCGCGTTACCCGTTGTATACGGTGAAATTCAATACCAAAGAAACACCAATGGCTTTGTCGGGATTCGTTGTCTTCTGGCTATTTCTTTGTGGTCCGTGTGCTTTGGTCTGATAAAGGCTTTTACGGGATTTCTTCATTTTACAGGAAAAACTTCATTCTCACGTTCGTTTTGGTTGAAAATCTCGATCGTTTTCGTCGTCTCGACTTTTCTGGCATTAATTGTTCTGTGTATGTCGTTGACGCTATGGCTTTTGTTGTTTTGATATGCTTGTTTTACTTTCTACCTTTCGCGGGAATGTGGATTCTCGATGGGCTGAGAATCCTTCATCTTAGAAATCGTGAAAACCGAACAACAATCGAAATGGATTCATTAAACAGAAATAATCGTAATGACCATAAAACGAGGCTGTCGAATCCAGAAGTAAAGATAAATGGACCAACGTTTATTTTCAAAGTGCTTCATGTAATATTGTACGACCTTTGCCATACAATTGCCCTTGCGATTGTGTCCTTGATAATCGCACGAATTGGCAGCCAGTGGGTGTACTACAAACCCCTGTCTATATACAACTCTTAATTATCCCCTTCCTAGAACCGGTATTCCATGGATAAATTATCCCAGTTCTTTGTCATGAAGACCAGTATTTCTAACTGAAGTACTGAAGTACATGTACTTTAAACGAACCAAGCAGAACAACCTCAACGTACAAAACTTCTTTTTAATATACAGGGTATACTATATCGATCCTTCCAATCATGGTTCTCCTAGTTGATTTTGTTTACTAGTACCAAATCTTGAAGCGTTTGAAAGAATAGTAACGATAAAATATTTTTATGTACATGTAGTTCGATACAATGTTCCACATCCCATTTTCTTTAGCTTTTAGGTCGCGTAACATTGAGTTAGTCCTAAACCGGTTGTAAATCAGAAATGTTGATGTTTTCTATACTTACAAAGACTTTAAAGAATATTCTGTTTTAAAAATCAATTGGAATCAACCATTTGGCAAAAAAATTCAAGCCTGTGTGTCAATTGTTCATGAGACTGTTCTGTTCTGTTCAGAATTGAGCCACTCACACATGCTATCATCCGTTTGGAGTGGACTCAGGATCAACATGTGCAATCAACAGTATACATAACCTTACAGAATTAATTAACAACATTTCTATTGTTTATATAATCTATTATTTTATTTATCTATCTTTTATTAGATATTATTATTATTATCTATTTGTTTATATACTAAATATATATAATATAAAAAAGGAAGGGTTAATAATACCACGAAAATTTGACCCCTTGAAAATATGCGATTTTACACTACGACCGAGGACACTTTGACTGGTGTATAGATTTTTTTTAACACTTACTGAAGACATTTTGTAAATTCCGTGGTCCTTGTAATGACCTTGATGACAAAAATATAACCTATTATACTGAATAGTATTTTGACTGACATATTACAGAGAAGTTGTTAGCCCTTTGATTTTATATTGAATTTGACTACAGATAACTATTTTATTTCGGATACCTGATCAATGCATGTCTAGTACTTACCCCATTTAATAATGTTGGTTATGTGCAGATATCCGATGGGCGTGGTCATAATGACACGAGGGAGCGTAATTAGTAATATTTTTTTCTATCCTTCCTGCTGTTTTAGTATTATGCAGATTAAATTTAACGAGGCCGAGTCTAATTATTTCTGCCCTAGGGGATTTTTGATAATTTTTTGATAATTAATTTTTACTGTCATATTTATTGTTTTAAGATTTGAAAATTTTACTATCGGACCCTATAGGAATTATTGAAAAAGCGCCAAATTATAACAATTTTTCCATATTTTTTGTATTTCTGCCCTAGAGATTTCTTTTTCATTTAAGTAGATGAGAGTTATTGTAAAAAGTCACCAAATTGTGAAAGTTCAAAAAAGTTCATCATTTAGGTTGATTTAAGTTTATTTTTTCAAAGCTAAATACCTCTAAAATTGCCATATTACAGTATGAATAAATATCATACTCCTACAAGTAAGAGCCTCGGTTAACGTCCCTACGCTCCTAATACGCGGCGCCAAGTCAAAAGTATCTCGCCGTGAACCTCTAGCATGCTGGAGTAGAATAAATATCAGTGCAGATAAATTATCGGTGCATATGATTTTTTTTCGGTAAATATAGCGATGTGTAGATTTCTAGTATGTTTCTTTTGATGTTCTGTCATCAGTTTTTTGTATATTATTCATGGACGTCTTACAAGCGAGTCACACGTCATTCTTCAGCGTCATGCATTGCATACAAAATCCGAAAATGGTGACGTCGTTAGAGCCATTTCAGCGGTTTTCCTAATTATATTTTTGTAAAATCACATTTTCAGACCAGTAGGGGTTAAAGATAATGTTAATTTTGTATTAAAATCAAAATATTTGGCAAGGGTTACTGTCGCACAAATGGCTGCATAAAATTAAAAAGCTGCGCAAAGTCATGTGCACTCGAATCAGACTCGGCCTCGTTACAATAAGTTTTCGGCCTCGTTACAATAAGTTTTCATAATACTGGGATGCATTTTAAAAGAATCCCTTTTTTGACCTAGCTAGCTTGAGTGTAGAGTTTCAGTAACATTTTTATTACTGGTTGTGTGAAACTGGTTGTATGTCGCTCTCCTGGAGAGATAGGCCTATGGAAAATCCCGGGAAAAGAAACGCTCCAGACATGCAAAACAGAACAAAATGGGACGTTACATTTTCCATTATTTCGAACCAAAAATATAAAAATTTTTGTGAAAGCAAATATTTGAATATAAATGATCTTGCTGTCCTTAAATCTTAAATCGTCCGGATATCTGAAGGTCCACTGTAAATAAAAATGTGTCAGAATATTTACCATGTTCTGTGATTTGAAATCAATTTTGAATTGGTGCAAGAGATGGCGAATGTAGACTGACATAATAAGAATATCCTATGATGATTTGCCATAGGATATTTTAATCATGCCAGGTTACATTACATTCAATGTACAGTCTGACTTACAGTACAGTCTTAGAACAGTTTGAGTTACAGTACAGTCTGAGTTACTGTATAATCTGAATTACATTACATACTGAGTAACATTACAGTCTGAATTACATTACAGTCTGAGTTACATAACAGTATGTGTACAGTCTGAGTTACATTACAGTGTGAGTATCATTACAGTCTGAGTTACATAACAGTTTGAGTTACATTACAGTCCAAGTTTCATTACAGTCTGAGTCACATAATAGTCTGCTTTCAGTCGGAGTTACATTACAGTGTGAGTTACGGTACAGTCTGAGTTAAGCTACAGTCTGAGTAACATTACAGTCTGAGTACAATCTGAGTTACATTACATTGTGAGTTACATTATAGTGTGGGTAACATTACAGTGTGAGTTACAATACAGTCTGAGTACAGTCTGAGCTACATTACAATCTGAGTCACATTGCAGTCTGAGTTACATTACAGTCTGAGTACAGTCTGAGTTACATTACAGTCTGAGTGACAATACAGTCTGAGTTACATTACGGAAGTACATTACATTCTGAGTTACATTACAGCCTGAGTTACATTACAGTCTGTGTTACATTACAGTCTGAGTTACATTAATGAGTTACATTACAGTCTAAGTACAATCTGAGTTACATTACTGTCTGAGGTACATTACAAGGTATATTACAGTCTGAGTTACATGACAGTGTGATTACATTACAGTCTGAGTTACATAAAAGTCTGAGTTACGTTACAGTCTGATTTACATTACAATGTGAGTAACATTACAGTGTGAGTAACATTACAGTCTGAGTTACATTACAGTCTGATTACATTACAGCCTGAGAAACATTACAGTGTGAGTTACATTATAGTCTTCGTACTGTCTGAGTTACATTACAGTCTGCGTACAGTCTGTGTTACATTACAGTGTGAGTTACATTACAGTCTGATTTTCATTACAGTGTGAGTAACATAACAGTATGAGTATAGTCTGAGTTAATTTACAGAGTAAGTTACATTACTGTCTGACATACATTACAGCCTGAGATACATTACAGAGTGAGTTAAATTACAGCATGAGTTACATTACAGTCTGAGTACAGTATGAGTTACAATATACACAACCTTTTACAACAGGGACTGCCGATGCAACTGTGACAACAGACGGCACGCTTGTTTTTCGCTATGACCGAATGATATTATTTTGACTATTTATAACATTCATTTACTTTCGTTTAATCCCATTTTGATCTTACCTTTTTTTGTTTAATATAGAACTATGAATTCTTATAAAAACAAAATAAGAACAGAACAAAGTTAAATTGCAATACTTGTTCAAGAAAAATTGGCCAAACTGAGCGTATAGAATTAAAACTGCTACTCCACGGTCACATTTCTTGTTGCATATAATTTAGGCTCTCTGGAGTTTGATTAAGTAGTTGTCGTATAGCAACTGCGATACATACGACCAATATGAACAGCCCCCCAAAAATGTTACCGAAAATTGAAGCTTATTAAGATACAGCAAATATATGTTTTATCAAACTTTGTATCCATTGTTTCCCATTGTCATATTTCGTTTTAAATCTGTTGTCATTGTTTGCTTCGTCTTCTAATGAAATAACCACATAAGGCAGCTATGGCGTTTCAAACCTGTACATGTATGCCGATATGATGTATATGATCATTTTGCAATTCGAGCTTAAATTCAAGCTGGTTTTCCCTTGTTTGATAATTTACATATTAAAATGCGTAATTCAATTAAGGAGGTTATATAAACAGTTTTATATATGTGTTTCCCATTCTCTATACACCTGTAAAGGTAAGTTTAAAGTAGGATTGCTAAAATCAGTGAACAGGTGAAATTCAGTTGATAATTTGGTATGACAGAGACGTTCCTTATTAATAGATAAATTTTTCTAAGAGTTTGTCCTTGAAGTATTGCGACTTAAACATGTTTACTCACAAAAAATTGAGGTACCTTACCAGGCATTTCTGCAAGATACCAGGGGTAGTTTTTCTTATATAATTCTTTGGGAAAGAAAAATGATTTTCCAATTTCAAATGTTTAAGTGTTTGGATTCTTTAAAAACGTTTAGAAACTGGTTTAGAAATCAGAATGTTATTAAAATTTTGAATATTTTTCATATATACAAAAGATATACAAAACATATTTTTAGGAACGTCTCGTCTGACCTTAAGTAATGAATATTTTTTTTTCAAAAACGTCGATTGAAACTTGTCTAACTGAAAAAATATAGGAAGGACACAATAAGGTTTGGTAAAAAAAAAAAGCATTTACGTATTGATAAACTTTTAAATATATTTTTAAATATCTATTTATAATAATTGAAAGCAATTTCCAGGCAAAAATCAAAATAGGTAGGAGTGTTTATAGTTCAAATTTTATTGAAAACATTTTTTTTTTTTTGCATATTCTAGCGCAGTCTATTGAATATGCGCCGTTACGCAGACGCACTTTAATTATGTAATCTATTGTGATATTACAACCCTTAGTTCTTCGGAGAAGCTATCGTCTCAAAAAACGAAACTGAGAAATAAGAACGCTAATACTGTTGAAATTTGTACGTTCTTTTAAAGCATATGCATGTACGTACTATTGAATGAATTCCACCGCAGCCATTTTTTTTTCACAGTGAACTAAATTTTATTGTTATGTCGTCCAAGGTTGCATACATTCAAAATCTGCGATGTATTGAGTAATCAAGATTTTATACTTTGCCGTGATATTACTTCTATATCAACCCGCGTATCTGAAGATATTGTTACATGTACACAAAGTTCGCTAATTTCAGCATTGCAGAAATATGTTTTATTCTTATAATAGTACCATAATCTTGTTTAGGAAAGTAATAAGTCTATTATTTTTCCACCACTTGTTGACATACCAAGCATTGAAAGCAAGTAAAGCAAAAACCTGCAGTCATTCCGATTTTTTAAAATCATTCCCAACACATGACCACATGAAAATGACTAATTTTTATTTCTTGAATGCAGATTCGGCATGTATTCTAGCAGGTTCGTACATCGGGTTTTCGATGAACTGAATACAGAAGACAAAGCAAGATATATTGCAAGAGAAATAATGGACTACTTTAAACCACCATCACTGGAACAACACCGTGAAGGAGCTCTTGCTGTTATTATTATATCAATTCTAGCTAACATCTTTTTGTTCGTTGCTATTTTAGCCACGAAAAATATTAAAAAATCTTCTAATGTATTGGAATTAGCCAGAGGATTATCCGAAGTGCTACTGTTAGTATCAATTACCTTACAAAGTACGAGGAACACAGTCAATACCAAAGAAATACCAATGGCTGTGTCGGGATTCGTTCTCTTCTGGCTATTTTCTTTGTGGTCCGTGTGCTTTGGTCTGATAAAAACTTTTACGGGATTTCTGCATTTTACGGGAAAACCTTTATTCTCGCGTTCTTTTTGGTTGAAAATCTCAATCGTTTTCGTCATTTCGACCTTTCTGGCATTAATTGTTTTGTGCGTCGTGTATGTCGTTGAGGCTATGGCTTTTGTTGTTTTGGTATGCATAGTTTACTATCTACCTTTAGTGGGAATGTGGATTCTCGATGGGCTGAGGATCCTTCATCTTAGAAATCGTGAAAACAAAAACCAAACAATCGAAATGGATACGATACCCAGAGATGATCCAAATGGCCGAGTATTGAGGCTGTCGAATCCAGAAGTACAATTAAATAGACCAATGTCAAATTTTGATGTGTTTATTGTAATATTGTACAGCCTTTGTCATACAGTTTCCCTTGCTGTAGTGTCCGTGATAATTGCACGAATTGCCAGTCAGTGGATGTACAACAGACCCCCGTCGTTGCCGTTGCGTAAAGGACCCCATTGGAAATAATCCATTGGCTTTCATGGGTTATCCCTTGCTAAACAAGGTAATATGAATTATATTCATGTCTTCCGAAAACTGATTGATTCCGAAATTTTATCTTAATTCTATTGTTTAGTGCCAAACTTTCATATATTTCATAAAATTATATTGTCAAAAATACATTGTTACAATGTATATGTAGTATACCAAATAAATATTTATCTATATCTACGTTGGACCACTGAAAAATAAACCTTTCTGTTTAAATTATCTAACTCTTTGTGAAAGCTTTAATTTGATTGGTGATTGTCAATGAAAGAAGCAAGCCTTAAAATATCAAATGAAATTTGCCAGCGGTACAACGGTGACGAATTGACTCAAGACCCCTGACATTGCAAGGATGATTCCTGCGATTCTTAGTTCCTTTCACTAAGAACGATATTTCTATACGTGCTTTAAACGTGGATAAATAAGCATATTTTGTCGGCCCATCTGATCACGATACTCTTTTTTGGTATCTGAGAATCAACTC
Source organism: Saccostrea cuccullata (assembly GCF_032062105.1). NCBI lineage: Eukaryota > Metazoa > Mollusca > Bivalvia > Ostreida > Ostreidae > Saccostrea > Saccostrea cuccullata. The sequence continues at coordinate 66,046 of NW_026939256.1, read as the reverse complement.
CTAAAGCTTATGAAAGAATATAAGCGTTAGGCTTATAATAATTTTTATGAATTTTGATAAAATGTTCCACATCTCACTTTATTTGGTTTTTAGGTGGTGTAACGTGGACTTAGTCTAAAAGTTGTTGTAAATCAGAAATGTGGATGCTTTCAACTCACTCTGACTTTAAGAATTCTGTTTTACAATACAATTACACATGGACTCAACAATTTTGCAGAAGAATTCAAGCCTGTAGTCTAGGTCCTTTACTGATGAGTGTTCTGTTCTTTTCTTTTTTTTTTTTTTTACTTAAATCATATCTATAATAAGATCGATGCCAAATACAAAGGAACTGAAACATCAGAGTTAAGCACACACACGTTATCATTCTCACATCCGGGGCCGAACGGTAAAAGAGTGGACCCAGGATCCACCCCTGATGTTGACAGAATGACATTTAATTACCTGTAAACCATAAGAGTTTGCCTGTTAGTCTAGAATCATAACCTTTCCAAATGAAATAACCATGCTGTGAAATAGGTGGTGGCTTTTGTACGTAGACACGATTGGTTTAGGATGAGTAATAATGCATAACGAAATGTGAAGTTTTGTTCTGAATATAGAAATAACATGAACAGATTGATATGCATGTACTTTAAAAACTGTTGAGCGCGTGCTTTTAATGATTAATGTGTTTGTATAATTTTTTTTAATTTTGCATATTCAATAAACATTTAAAACATTACCAAGTCTTTTCTTGATAAATCTTAAATAAAGAGATGCATGAAGAATTGAAGATAACAAACAGTGATCGAAAAAACTAAAAACAAAACAACTCTGTGAACAGGACATCAAACACGGACCCTGAACATTAAGAGGCGGGATCAGGTGCGTCGGAGGAGTAAGCTTCCCATGTAGACCGGACTCAAACCCTCATAAGGCCAATGCATTTATCAGGTATACGAAATATTCCATAGTCAAAGAAGATGAGGAAATATGATAACAGACATCTAACTGAAAAGGTTTACACTATTATGCATCTCTAAAAAGATACTTATAACCCCATCCCTTTTTATGTTTTTATGTTGTTGTTTTTTTTTTGGGGGGGGGGGGGTTAAATTCCCTTTCGGAATTGTTCACTTATATTGAGACAGCACCACTTGCCGACGGAGGGCTGCAGACCTATACCAATCACTCGGAAGCCAATGGACAGTTAGGGATCTTTTCGTGCCAGCACCTTCTGCCATACGGGACCTCGGTTTATATGGTCTCATCCGAAGGATCTGCCTCTATGTCCCACAGTTGGATTCGAACCTGTGACGTAAGGATCAACTCCTCACTCTGCAACTCTAGAGCAAACGCTCTAACCGCTGCCTCTTTTTCACATGTCTCCTTCGTAGACCGCATATTTTTGCATATGTATTTTTAAAAATCCTTGAAGTACACATACGAGTTGGATTATATAATTTCAGCCATGAATTTCAGTGAATATCGGTACACACCCTATCGGTACACTCCCTTCGAACCCACAAGGTTATAACAACTGTTTAAATGAGGTGTTCCATTTTGTTTTCTCCCAACCACACTCTTTTGAGAAGGGTTGGACAATCAAAGTCCTCTCACCTTCTTATACAGTTTTCAGCTAAAAAATCAGAAAATTATCTAAATAGGCTACTAATTTTCCGAGCTTTGAATGATGTATGAAGCTGAGTGCAATGTCCGACTCTCCGGAACTTCTTTTCTATTGGACCATATGTCACGTGATTTATATTGTAAAGTGATGTACGAAGTTTACTTAATGAAAAAAAGAAATCAATCCGAGTGTTATAAATCTCTCTAAAGAAGACAGACCACGGTAGAAGGTAGAGAAGCAGAAGTGGCCAGTCCCCCGATTTCAAGTTCATTGAGATGAAATTGATGTTGCTTTGGACTATTGTTACATTACTGGGAACTGTTTACACAGCTAAGGAAGCGTGTATTAAGAATGGTAAGAAACAGGATTCCAGTTGTTGCCTTTAACGTGATATGTGACAAAGAATTACGACTTTAAAAATATTTTATACATTTTTGAGAGGTATCTACTAGAATATCGTAAAGTTGTTTCTTCAAAGATTAAGGGATTCTGTGACATAATGGTAATTTGTTATAAATACTAAAGTTTTATTCCGCTTTCTAACCTCGTAAGGAAGTATTTTGATACAAAACTTATATAGGAATTATATACATACATCATTTAAAAAACAATTGAAACGTTATAAGTTTTGATTTTATATAAATTTTTGACTTTTTTTAGCGAGTGAGCCTCACGGGTTCAATGGCACAGCTTTTGTAATAAAAAAAAATATATATACATATATATTAAATACGTTTTGTGTATATATAAAATGGCCTTATTTGTAATTTTTTTAAATATACATGTGTATTTCATATAACCTCTGAATTTGAGAGTTTTTATGCTTTATTATGTCAGCCTTTGATTTGCCGACTCTCACATCTTTTTAGTTTATTTAACAATTCTAGATATTCCAATAACTTAAATTCTACTTTGTAACCCTAACTAGTGGTAAGCTTGTTAATCTCACAGAAAAAAAGATACTCTGGATTTTTATTGCTAGGTCTTAAGCCCCACAAATTCCAATTTAGAATAATTTTTGCCGAGAAAATTTTCCTCAGTAGAAATTAGTTTATTATAATTTCATGATTTGAAATACCGAGAACTTTATCCTATAAATATCTAATTTACAAATTAAATGATTTTTGTACATCTGACACTATATGCATTCTGTACGCCTTGTTCACTCGTGTCCTTTATAATCCTTGTTGAGCAGTCGGCATAATTCTCATTTCAGAATGTCGGGATGCTTTAGATCGATGCTTGGCCGTCAATCAGACAAATCGAGTCTGTCGAGACGTCGACGGTAACTGTCGAGCCGACGGAGATCACTGGGATTACCTCAACTGCTTGAGATTGGAGTGTCGAAGTCACAAAATATCAGTCTTAAATGATAGTAAGTATCAATACAAATCTTGTCCATTTATTTTAAAAAAGAAAAATTAAAAATCATGAAATTTGGATACTTGGACATTTGAATAAATCTATGTCTTAATTATTGTGTGTACAGTGTATCAGAATTTTTCTTTCTCGTCCCAGAATGTCTGAGTACCGTTAAAGAATGTCTGACAATTACCATTGAAAATCAAATGTGTCGGGACCAACACGGCAGGTGCAGGGAGACCGGAAGTCGCTGGACACACGATTGCTTTGGGATGACGTGTCAACAAAACAAAGTGTCAATCATAAATGTCAGTGAGTATCACTTAATGGCGGGAAATTTTATCAGAAATCAGGAGAGAACATTATATAAGCTTTTGAAAAACAGTATTTACCGGGTATTACTGCTGAAACAAAATTTTTAAATGATTTATTTTTCAGAATGCTGTGTCCGAGATTCAGTTGGTAATATTTTTCTTTCCTTCCTGGTTTTAGTATAATGCAGCTTAAATTTAAAATTAAGTGTTCATAATACTGCAGTCCATTAAAAACTTGAGTATGTTTTTTTTTGACCTTGTACTAGCAAGCTTGAGTGTAGAGTTTCAGTGACATTTTAATTACAGATTGTGTGAAGCCGATTGTATGTCGTTCTCCTGGAGAGATCTGGAAAATCCCGGGAAATGAAACGCTCCAGACATGCAAAATAGTAAAGAACAAAATGGGACGGTACACCTTCCAGTACTTCGTACCAAAAAGATGAAAACTTTCGTGAGAGCAATGCAAAGATTTAAATCTTAATGAACCTGTTGTTCTTAAATCTTATGAATGAAAAAAAAAGTGTAAAAATGTTTACCATATTAATTGTTCTATGACGTAAAATAAATTTTGGATTGATGACAGGGAGAGCGAATGAAGACTGACATAAGTAATAAAATATCCTATGATGATTTGCCTTAGGATATTTTAATCATGCGAGGTTACATTACAGTCTAAGTACAGTGTGAGTTACATTACAGTCTAAGTTACATTACAGTGTGAGTTACCATAACAGTGTGAGTTACATTACAGTCTAAGTTACATTACAATGTGAGTTACATTACAGTGTGAGTTACATTATAGTGTGAGATACATTACAGTGTGAGTTACATTACAGTGTAATTTACATTACAGTCTGAGTTACATTACAATGTGAGTTACATTACAGTGTGAGTTAAATTACAGTGTGAGATACATTACAGTGTAATTTACATTACAGTCTGAGTTACATTACAGTGTGAAATACATTAAAGTCTGAGTTACATTATACAGTGTGAGTATAGTCTGAGTTACATTACAGTCTGAGTTACCACTACAGTCTGAGTTACATAATTACAGTCTGTGCATTAAGTCTGAATTATATTACAGTGCAGTCTGAGTTACATTACAGTCTGAGTACAGTCTGAGTTACATTAAGTTTGAGTTACATTACAGTCTGAGTTACATTACAGTGTGAGTTGCATAACGATCTGAGTTACATTACAGTGTGATTTACATAACAGTCTGAGTTACATTACAGTGTGAGTTACATTACAGTGTGAGTTACATTACAGTGTGAGTTAACATAACAGTCTGAGTTACATTAAAGTCTGAGTTACATTACAGTCTGAGCTACATTACAGTCTGAGTTACATTAGTGTGAGTTAACATAACAGTTTGAGTTACATTACAGTCTGAGTTACATTACAGTCTGAATTACATTAAAATCTGAAATACATTAAAGTCTGAGTTACATTACAGTGTGAGTTAACATAACAGTCTGATTTACATTACAGTCTGAATTACATTACAGTCTGAACTACATTACAGTCTGAGTTACATTACAGTCTGAACTACATTACAGTCTGAATTACATTACAGTCTGAGTTACATTACAGTCTGAAATACATTAAAGTCTGAGTTACATTACAGTGTGAGTTACACTACAGTCTGATTTTACAGTCTGAGTTACATTACAGTTTTACATTACAGTCTGAAATACATTACAGTCTGAGCTACATTACAGTCTGAAATACATTACAGTCTGAGTTACATTACACTGAAATACATTACAGTCTGAAATACATTAAAGTCTGAGTTACATTAGAGTGTGAGTTACATTAAAGTCTGAGCTACATTACAGTCTGAGTTACATTACAGTCTGAGTTACATTACAGTCTGAGCTACATTACAGTCTGAAATACATTACAGTCTGAGCTACATTACAGTCTGAAATACATTACAGTCTGAAATACATTACAGTCTGAAATACATTAAAGTCTGAGTTACATTAGAGTGTGAGTTACATTACAGTCTGAGCTACATTACAGTTTGAGTTCCATTACAGTGTGAGTTAACATAACAGTCTGAGTTACATTACAGTCTGAATTACATTAAAATCTGAAATACATTAAAGTCTGAGTTACATTACAGTCTGAGCTACATTACAGTCTGAGTTACATTACAGTGTGAGTTAACATAACAGTCTGAGTTACATTACAGTCTGAGTTACATTACAGTCTGAGCTACATTACAGTCTGAGCTACATAACAGTCTGAGTTACATTACAGTCTGAGTTACATTACAGTCTGAACTATATTACAGTCTGAGTTACATTACAGTCTGAGCTATATTACAGTCTGAGTTACATTACAGTCTGAAATACATTACAGTCTGAAATACATTACAGTCTGAAATACATTAAAGTCTGAGTTACATTACATTGTGAGTTACATTACAGTCTGAGCTACATTACAGTCTGAGTTACATTACAGTCTGAGCTACATTACAGTCTGAAATACATTACAGTCTGAGCTACATTACAGTCTGAAATACATTACAGTCTGAAATACATTAAAGTCTGAGTTACATTACAGTGTGATTTACATTACAGTCTGAGCTACATTACAGTTTTAGTTACATTACAATGTGAGAGTTTGAGTTACATTACAGTCTGAATTACATTACAAAAGCATATATCAGTCTGAGTTACATTACAATGTTTGAGTTACATTACATTGAGCTTACATTACAGTCTGAATTACATTACAGTCTGAACAAGACATTCATTACAGTCAAATGTGAAAGAGATTACAGTCTGAATTACATTAAAGTCTGAGTTACATTACAGTTTGAAATACATTACAGTCTGAAATACATTAAAGTCTGAGTTACATTACAGTGTGAAATACATTAAAGTCTGAGTTACATTATGCAGTGTGATTACAGTCTGAGTTACAATACATTGTGAGTTCAACTTTAAGATAAGATCTCCTCGAGATCTTATGATGAAAGATCATCAGCGATAGATTTCATTGCCATTTTTTTGGAATCAGTGTATGACGTCTTCTGGAGATATTTTTTTCCCCACAAAATACATATTTTTTCTAAATTTGAGTTTTATTCTGGCTGTTATTTTCGTTTCAAGATTTTCAGAATACTTAAACAAAGCTTTGGCCACAGACCCACCTGACCCTTAGAACATCAGATGTGGGATAAGGTGCCTAGAAGGATTAAGCATCCCCCGCTAACCGGTCACTCCCAACTTGAGCACATAGCATTGTTCAGGATAAAGAGTACTCCATTGTTGATTCCAATGTAAAATACAATGACAAAATCTGACCCACCAAAAGACCTAGGGTACAAATAAGGTCATTTTAACGACCGTAGAATTTGCGAAAAGCGTAGCAACGACTTATTACATGTAGTCTGGAAACGACTTATTAGTCTGGAGCTCATCTGGCATATCGAATCAATTGTGAGACATAAACAACATATACAGATCGAGATGTTAGAATAAAATATAATTACATAAATAAGGAGAGTTGACGGTGGAAAAGCCTATATCCTCTTTGTCATACAGTTTATTTATTCGTTAGCTTTCCTTTTCTTTAGTCAACAAGACATCCAAATGTGAAAGAGATATGGTAGACTTTGTAGCATTTTAATCTATCCTCAATCATATCGTTTCCTATACATTTTAGTTGTTAGTTTGTCCTAACCGTCTTTGGTAAGTAAAACATCTAACAGAAGTCCATTCAAACAATACAAATCAGGATTAGCTCTAAAACGGACCTTTAAAACATCAGAGATGGGATCAGGTGCCAGGGAGGACCGAGTAAGCACCCCTTTGCGACGGTCACACCTGCCATGTATTCCTTGTCATCAATATTTGGGGAAAAAAGGGAAAAACCATCCATCAGCATTCGACTTGTTGATAGTATATAGCAATATTTAAAAAAATGATTGTACAGTGATCGTAATTTTTCAGATTGATTGTGTGGATTAGATTATAATTATGTTATAACAATTGCTTTCAAATAATGAAAATTCAAAGGTCTATACTCGAGGGGTAAGGGGTTCTCAGGCACCTGTGATAGACAAAATATGAAATCAGGTCGGCTAAGCCTGTAATTCAGGAGCACAAATTGGCGCAAATCCAAATTTCAAACGAGAACTGGAAGACCTGCATGGGACAATTACGACTAAGACCAAATTCAGCCTCATCTCCAAAGACTATGTAAATAGTTTCAAGGATGAACTTTAAAATTATATCAAACTCAGATTACTTCACTGAACATGTAAAACAATCAAAAAACCCGTAGGTCCGTGTGGCAAGAAATACGACGTGTTCTATGTACGACTTAATAAATGACTTGAATTTGACCCCTAGAACGCCTAGTTTCACTTTGATCAAAGTCGAGTTTTCAGTATAATGTAACTTGATGATAGTTAGAAATACTATTGAGAAGTAAGTATGTTGATACTACGTTTAAGAATTTGTCAGTTAGCCAGGTAAAGTTGTCATTTTTGTCTAATTATGTTGTCAACATTCAGAATACGTGACACATTCACATTGACACTGATTGAATCACTCAAACAAAATACAGTAAAACTCGTGCAGTTATTGTAACAGGGTTGATGGTAATAATGAAAACACCTGTCAGGGTTCACACTGTTTATTAATAGCAGTAGAAATAGTGATATTAATGTTGCCCTGAAATAAATAATAACAATATTGAGATAAATAATAACAATATTGAGAATATCTATGGCACGCCAAATTCACAAAAATGAGATAAACCTAGTTTCACATTTGATAAACTAGGTTTATCGACAGTAAACTATAGTTTACAAACGTAAACTATAGTTAACGTTAAGTATAGTTTTCATCTGTAAAACTATATATATTTAATGGTTGTTAACTATAGTTTACGAATGATAATCTAAGCTTATCAGTCTGTAATAAGCGTTAACAATACACTAGATTTTGTTGATAAACATAGATTCACGTTTCTAAACTATAGTTTACAATCGTAAACTATAGTTAAGAGTTGTTAATCATTGTTTCACAAAACTATATTTATCAGATCGTTAACTATAGTTCATGGTTTGTAAACTATAGTTTACAAATTGTGAAACTGTATTTACCAGATAATCTATGTTTTGCAATCGCAAATGATTGTTTTCAGTGTTAAGTATAGTTTACGGTTGTGAAACATAGATTATCGCGTTAACTATGGTTTACAGATGTAAAATATAGATTAACGTTGTTAACTATAGTTTACAGTCCATAAACTATAGTTTACAACCGATAAACCTAGTTTATCAAATGTGAAACTAGGTTTATCTCATTTTTGTGAATTTGGCGTGCCATAAATATCATAAAATCATTAATGCACAATTCAATATTATACACAATGCTGCATAAAGGGAGGTAACTTTTACATTCATTACACATAATACAGTACTCCCTTAAAATTTACACTTTGTGCATACAATTAAAATACTTTACAACAAAATAAATATTACTATTAAAGCTATAATATCTTCATAGAAATTATGTACCTTTTACTAATGAACAATAGATCATAAAAACAATAGTGTACCATTCTGTGGGAATAGGCATTCTCCCATGGTTTATCATACAGTATATGGCTGGGAGTCCAGATGATAACTACAAATTATCACAGACTTTATATTATTTTGTTATCATAAAATACATATGTACATATTATCTGGATCATAAAATGCCCTAGCTTTACTGCTAAAAGCTAATAAAAAATCTGACTTCCAAAATTTCTTCCTTACTGTGCAAAAGTGCTATGGAAATTAATCTTGCAAGAATTACAGATTTCACATTTAATGAACTTTATATTAAAGATATGTTAAAGTTAGTTAATAAATATTAGCTTACCAGAAGATGAAGAGAGTCTCAGTCAGTAGGTCAAATTTGTCATACACAAAATCAGTAGGACCTCGCTACAAACAATCTGGACAAAGAATGACGGAAAAACCAAGAACATTTGGAGGGAATTTGACAAACCGAACACAAAACTGAAACCCAATAGAAACAAATAAAAGGACTTATGGCCAGGACCTTAATTATAACCCTAAAGGCAAATGACAGGGTAGCACTGTATGTTACACCTGAATGACCAACACTTATCTAATAAGCTGAAATAAAAATACATACAAATACAATACAAAATAATTTGATATTCATTAGTTAATAAGAAATTAATTAATAAATTCATCACTCTTACATTATAACGAAGTCACAGGGAACAATGAAATTACCTTGCTATATCCGTAATTTGTTATATCGGTATAAGGAATTAATTAAATTCATATAGCTGGGGAACCAATATAACTTTGCTATATCCGTGAATGCGCAATACCGTATAAGCAGAATTTTTAGTGAGGATTTAATTTTGGCATTACATGTATTAGCTAATAGCTAGGGTGCTGAGATTGCTAAAAATTGATTGCATTTTATTTGTAAAAGCTTCCTAAGTGAGCATTTTTAAATCGCAAAAATTTCATCTCGCTAGAAATAAAGTACCAGTTTTTAAGGACAAATCGCTAAATTTGCGTCTCGTTAAAATTTCTATTTATACAGTACATGTGTATCTGTGTTCCTACTAAAAAAGTTTTACTGCATTTATTTTATTATAAATAATATTATAATTTTACTTACAGGAAGTCAGAATGAGTGCCTTTATTGGAGACATGACTCGAGAGTCGAGGGATGAAATTCAGACTGAGGCTTCTGTTAATCCAGAGGAGGAATCAGACCAGAGACAAGAGACTCAGTCGGCCTCACCGCCGTCCACTCCTCAGACCAGACACTCTCTGCTGACAAGGGGAGGTTTACGACATCGTATGTTACAAAAAACGGGCCTCACCCAGCCTCAACCTCAGGATGACACCGTGGAATATCCAACAGATGATCAGTACGGACTGTTTGAACAGGTTTGTTACCACACATCAAAGTAGACAATTTTATTTTGTAGTATTAAGCATTGGAAGCAAATTGAAAGGGGGAGGGGCTTATTGAAAGTGGGGGCTAATTAAAAAAAAAAAAGTAAGCCCAATTTTCAATGCCTATATAATGTATATCTTTGCAAAAAAGCTAAGCCCCCTAGCCCACTTTTAAATGTGAAAGTTGTGTATTTCAGTAAAGTAAATTGTAAGTGATTTTTTAATATGATTATACAGAATCAATAGCTCAGCATAAGGTAAGACAGAACTCGGAAGCAATATTTTATTCATTGAATGGTTTAAGACTTTTGAAATCTATATATAGGGAAGAGACTATGAGCCAGTATATGTGACCCACAAGTACACTAAAGAAGAGCAGAGAACTCTGAGCTCCTTTGAAAGTGTGGATTATCTCCCTCCACACAGTGAAATCTACAAAAGATGGCTGAAAAATCAGGGTCCCTTAGGGTAAGGAGTTTTGTGCCTCTAATATTATTTTAAAAACAAATATACTATTGCATCACTGATATCCAAACCTTGAAAATGATTTACCTTTATAGTCTACTTTAGCCAAAGGATGTTCAGCATTTCTGATAAAATTTTATTTCATTTCTGTGATTCTTTATATGTTTACTTCCACCAGACCTTTTCCTTTTCTCATTAAGCAGTAATGCACTATTTTCGGGAGAGATTAATGAGTAGAATCCATGAAATTTTTTTTTCATGGAACACTGTGTGTGAAAAGATAAAACTGAAAGGAAATGTCCATAAATGTCGCATTTATTTTTAAAAAATGATCCCCAGGGGCAAGGGTTGGGCTGAAATTGAAGTTTTAATGGTGAAATACCTGAATTTTTCAAATAATTTCAAGTATTGCAGGGTCATCATAATTTAAATTCATTTTGCAACAAGCATTTTCATATTGTGAAGATTCAGGTTTGTTCAAATCAAATCCTGAAATAGGATTAGTGGGGTCAAAGTTTTACCCAGGAATCTAAGACTATCATGGTAAACTTGATTGGTTGGTTTCTTTGTTTATGTTTTGTAGGTATAACTTGGGGAGATGGGTAATTATGGGATTGATTGGTTTCTTTGTGGGAATGATTGGTTTCCTGCTTCATGATTTGATAGAAGAAATTGCTCATTTAAAATGGCACCTGACCCGCCAGTTTATAGATGTAAGTATAAAAAAAAATTACACAGCATACCCAAAAAGTTACACAAATTATTGCTTATCAAATGATATATGTATGTAATCATTTATTGTGTTTAAATATAAGTCCTTGTCATTAAAATTGGTCATTCTTTTAATGATACTATTGGCACTGGCTGTTAATTACAATTCATTATTTTTTAACAGGACAATGATTTTGGACTGGCTTGTGTTGTAGCCACTGCATACAGCCTTGTTTTCATCATATTTAGCTCATTTATAGTAGTGGTAAGTAAAAAATACAATGCCTACCAGATGTACATTTTTGATTACCACTGAGTTAAAGAAATAAGTCAATTATGGAGTTGTCCCCCTTTTGTTGCAGTTTTTACGACCCAGTGCTGGAGGTTCAGGGATCCCTGAAGTCACTGGCTTTCTGAATGGGACCATGGTAAGGCATATATTTAATGTGAAGACATTGGCTGTAAAGTTCTTCTCCTGTCTGGCAGCTGTAGGGTGTGGTCTACCAGTAGGACCGGAGGGACCAATGATTCATATGGGGTAAGAAATTCTCTCACAAATTTCAATCCTTCAACTTTGTTAATGTCTCAAGTGTAGTTGTTCATTAACTGTTTTAATAATATTTGAGGTCTAAAATCACAGCATTAACATGGTTTCAAGTATTTCATTGATGTTAAAGGTGGAAACTAAATTTTCATTTTTTCAGAGCACTTGTTGGAGCTGGGCTAAGCCAGTTTCAGTCGGAGACACTCAAAATCAATCTTCCCATCTTTCAAAGATTTAGAACTTCAGAGGACAGGTCTAGTATCATGATTCTTCTTATTTTGACTTATATGTAAAACAAACTCCATTTATGATCTCTTTATATTACAAAAAATAAACTATTTGTTAATTCCCTGTAGACGTAACTTTATATCTGCTGGAGCTGCGGCTGGGGTGGCCTCTGCCTTCGGCTCCCCTGTGGGGGGCCTCTTGTTTTCTATGGAGGAGGTATCATCATTTTGGACCACAACTCTCTCCTGGCAAATTTTCTTCTGCTGCATGATCTCCACCTTTACAACTGATCTCTTTAATTCGGCTTTTGATGGATTCAAGTATACAGGGGGATTTGGACAGTTTAAGACAACTAGATACATTCTCTTTAATGTAAGTACCTATATATTTTTTAATAATCTGCTTGAAACAATTGAAACTTTTTTTGCTTTAACATTTCACAAAAAATCATAAATGATAATAATTATAATTATGTAAGTAGTTGCTTATTTTTTATGAAAATAAAAAAAAAAAACATAATGTGCTTGGGGCACTTCAGAACTTTTGAGCCAAAAATTTGCATGTATTGTGAACGTCTACTTTCTAGTACATGAATTTACTTTTCAAACATAATGAGATGTATGGGTAGGATTATATTTTGAATATATTTATAATATGTGACTGAATATATAATTATTAGGTTGAGAGAGGTATAGATGTGAACATTCTGATGTTCATTCCTACAATTATTATTGGACTAATCGGAGGCCTCCTGGGGGCTGTATTCACTATCCTCCATTTAAAGATGACCCGCAGCAGAAAGCGACTTCTAGCTAACATCAAAAGTGAATGGCTTCAGAAACTATTGAGGATATTTGAGCCTGCAATAATAATAGTAAGTGGCAACTATACCTAAGTTTGTAATACATGTACCTACTTATTTCTAAGAGATCATAATTCTGCTGAATCACAATATCTGTTTAATCCACAGGTAGAAAAATTTCACTGATTACTTGGATTGCCTTTGTAAAGTCTTTTATACACTTAAAAAGTGCGGTAACAAATTTTTAGGGAAAACTTGTGATCACTTTAATTAATCCCATGTAGAAAAAGTATGTCTACAGTACATGTATGTTTCTGCATTATTATTGATTTTATTATATTTTCAATGGTGTAATTTTTGTAGATTATCGTTACCATTCTCTCGGTGTACCTCCCACAAGCCTTTGGTTGTACTAAGTTCACCTGTATAGAGGGGGTCAGTGGAGATGTCAGGTAGGCTCTGATTTATTCAATTTTTTTCATTTCTAATATGCTCCCTTCATAATATCTTTAAATGTAATATCCAACAGAGTTTTAAAATGTGCATTAAGATTGAAATGGCCATATCTGGCCAAGATGAATGTCTGCTTGCTTGTTAGCTCTACTGGTCAGAGACCAGAAGAGCTTATGCGATAGTTATGTGTCCCTCATCCGTCCGTCTGTCTTACCTGTCTGTCTGTAAACAATTTTTCAAAATGCTACTCCTCTTACAGTTTTGGTTTGATTTCAATATAACTTGGCACACAAGTAGACTACACTAAGATACATAACTCTGTTTATCCGTTTTTGATTTATGGTGTTGCAATAAAAATAGAAATTTCTGTGAAATACTTTTAAAATGCTACTGTGTTGGTTTGATTTCAATATAACTTGGCACACAAGTAGAATTTCTGTATATCCGAATGATACTAAAATTAGAAATTTCTGTGATATACTTTTAAAATGCTACACCTCTTACAGTTTTGGTCTGATTTTGATATAACTTGGCACACAAGTAGACTACACTAAGATACATAATCCTGTGGATCGGTTTTTGATTTCGTTGAAAGGTGTTGCCATGGTTACCAAAAATAGTATTTTCTGTGAAATACTTTCAAAATGCTACCACAAATACAGTTTTAGTCTGAATATAATATAATTCATCACACAAGTAGACTACATTGAGATACATAATTATCCGTTTTGTGTTCTTGATTTTGATGAACGGTGTTGCCATGGTAACTAAAATTGAAAATTCTGTAAAATTTTATTAAAATATACTCCAGTTGAAGTCTTATTTCAATCTTGCCACAAAAAGAGACTTAATCAAGGATCATTATTCTGTTTATTGCTTTTGTAAAGTTTAAAGTCCCAACTGCTACTTTTCTCTTCCTTTATTATAAGTACAAACCAGTAGCGCTACAGTCTTGACAGAGACTTCTGGTTCTTTCAATGTCATCTGAAAGATCCACGGCTGAACACTTGGTGAAGAAATGGCTGCTACGTTTTTTAATATCTATTAAGTCAGTCACAGCTAAGATTTGAACTCACTACCTTTGGATCGTGGAGACAACGCTCTACCAACTGAGCTACCATGGCATTTACTGAGAGACACCATCAGTGGAATTGCAGAGGACATTTTCAGATAACAAGTTCATATTCTGAGATTTATTCTCCACGTTAAGTCAAATTCATTGAAATATTTTCTTTACAGCGTGAACTGCATGAATGACACAAGGAACCCACTACATGTTGAGGCCACAGTAGAAACATACAACTGTAAGAAAGGGGGCATAACTGGAATGACCAATACGACTGTGTACACCAACAGTACTTATAATGAAAGTAAGTAATTACAAACTCCAGACACCAACAGTACTTATAATGAAAGTAAGTAATTACAAACTACAGACACCAACAGTACTTATAATGAAAGTAAGTAACCACAAACTACAGACACCAACAGTACTTATAATGAAAGTAAGTAATTACAAACTACAGACACCAACAGTACTTAAAATGAAAGTAAGTAACCATAAACTCCAAACACCAACAGTACTTATAATGAGAGTAAGTGACCACTAACTAAAAAGTACAGTACTAATAAAGTAAGTAACCATGAACAACTACAATAGTATTTATTTAGAAAATAAGTAACCATAAATTATTTATAATAAAACTACATTTCAATAACTTGCAGCAGGATTGAGAGTACATGTAGTTATTTGATCTTTTGTTAGTGGCTACCTTGATGTTTGGGACCCTGGAGAATGCGGTGAAGCGCCTGTTTTCCCGGGACACACACTTACAGTTTGGGTTTGGTTCTCTGCTGACTATGCTGGTTATCTACTTCCTGCTGATCTGCTGGGCGACCGGAACCTCTGTGGCTAGCGGCGCTCTCGTACCCATGCTGTAAGTGGAGCATCAGTCTTTGTACAGACCTGTCTTATTTACACTATGCTCATTCTGTTTAAAGGAAGAAAGTACATGTTGTAGCTTGAACAATTACTGTTAATTATATCCTCTGTATATGTTTAAATGACAGTTTGGTGGGTGGTCTCTATGGGCGAGCAGTGGGGCTCTTGATGACCTCCATGTTTGGGGTACACAGTGAAGACTTTGGGTACTGGGCCTGGATGGACCCGGGGGTTTTCTCACTGATTGGGGCGGCGTCATTCTTTGGAGGGGTCACCAGGCTGGCCTTGGCTGTCACTGTTATCATGGTAATAAGAAAAATTCAAATTTTTTAATAATCAAAATAGTGAAAACAAAATTTCCAATGCCACATTAATGGCGAATTTTATCCTGATTCTAAGATTATCAGGTGCCTTTACCACCATTTTATAGATGGAGCTGACCAATGATGTGCAGATTCTCCTGCCTGTAATGGTGTCTGTAATGGTGGCCAAGTGGGTTGGGGATTTCTTTACTCACCCTATCTACCATGCCCTACTGGAACTGAAGTGTATACCATTACTGGATCCTGAACCTAGGGTTAGGATAGACAACGCTCAGTGAGTATAAAGATTTTTATACGCCCGTCTTAAGACGGGACGTATTATGTGATAGGCTTCATGTCCGTCCGTCCGTCCATCCGTCCGTCCATCCGTCCGTCCGTCTGTCCATTCGTGTCCGGCTCATAACTTGAATACTATTAGGCCTAGGATTATCAAACTTTGTCAACTGATATTTTGATTAGACGGTGTGTCGTGCACAGAATTTTTACCTTTAATAAAGATGCTATAGCCAAATATGGAAAAATCCTGCCCGGCTCATAACTAGAAAACTATTAGACCTAGAGCTTTCAAACTTGGCAAAAGTATACATCTAAAGTAGAAGGTGTGTCGCGGCCTATTTCAAGGTCACTTTGACCTTTAATTTAAGTGATTTTTTCAAAAAACTAAGTCTTTTAAATTTTAAATTTCATAATACTAAAAAATGTAAAAATATAGTTGTATCCTTGTTAAAAAATGTTAAATTTATATAAGTAAAAACTTATTTTTTCATCATATACGTTACAGATATCTGTAACAAATGTTAATGTTTTGAGAGGAATTCAGTTTGTCCCATGGGCATAATTATCAAGCACTGGTCAAGGAAAATTTTGATAGCAGAAATGTGCATGTCAAATTAGAGAGAAATTAATGAGTTTATTGTCGGGAGCTAACTGACAAGAGCAGCTCTAGATCTAATCATGGAGCTGTTATCTTAATTTATCTCTTGGGAGTTGGGCAAAAAGAAATGGCCTCATAGTTGCTTGTGTTAATTAAGAGTTCTTGATGGCTATAGTCCAGATAAACATCTTTCAATTGATGTAATGTAATTAAAACAAATTGATGTTTTAGTGTATCACTAAAACTAAATTAGTATTGTATAATATAATTAAAACTAATTATACATGTGTTCATTGGAAAAAAAAATACATTTCATATATTTGCAACAAAGTGCAGTCATGTCTCACTTAGAATTTTATAGTCTAAAGAATAATTCATTTTTGATTTTTTTTTTATTAGACCATGTAGACTGTAGCATTTCCATTATTTCATAAGATATGCAATAAATAAGTTAAAGCTGCAGATGGATATTTGTTAAGCTCTAACTCAGCCAGTTTAGAATTATATGATGTATTATTTGTTATAATTAATCCCTACACTGTAAGTCTCTTAGAGATGTATGTACAATATTTTAAAATTGATAAGAAATGGAAAATTAGATCATTGAAATCTGTGTCAATCTGTTAATCAAGGTTACTTGATTTTCTTGCACCCCAACCAATTTATGATTATTGAACATTATTTGACGGGCGTATCATGCTGTGGCGGGGCACTTTATTTAAAATGCCATGCTCTTTATGCTAGCTCTGATCAATGACATCATTCTATCGAACTTGACCTACTTTTAGACTGAACCTTGACCTGTTTGCGGCCGGTGACATCATGTCATCCCCGGTGATCACGGTACAGACCCGGGAGTCGGTCTCGGTTCTCTCCACCCTCATACTGAACACCACCCACGGGGGATTCCCTGTCATCCAGAAAACTGAGAACGGCAGTGAGAGCTTCTTCGGAACAATAACCAGGTATTTAACAGTAGAGTATTTATTTTGTTTTACAAATATCAAAGACATAAATTTTTATGTTTCTTGTGTACTTGAAAGAGAAATTTTAGCTCATTTTGTCTCCTTTTTAACTCAAATGCAAAGAAAAAGTTTAGTAATATAAATTGATTTTTTGGTAGGATTTTGTCTCCTTTTTTACACAAATGCTGAGGGAAAGTTAAGTAATTTAAACCGATTTTTGGTAGGATGGAGATCATAGTTCTCTTGAAGACAGACTGTTTATTTAAATCAGAGAATGACACAGAGGAAACTCTAAATGATGATGGACCATCCTGGGTGGAATATGACAAAGTATGTGATGTCTTTAAAATGATCTTTAAAATTATTGTGTAACTTAACCAAGGTTAAAAAATTTGAAAGTAAAAATTCTTATCAAAAATACAATTACATAAAAAGTGTTAAATGTTTCCTTTGATAACACCATTAGCTCAATAATTATTCAATGGATCTTTACAAACCTAAAGCTATTTCCTACCCAGGTGACTGTGAAGCTCTTGGGCCTCTTGTTTGAAATTTATAAGCAGCTTTAAAGAAAATTGGCTAGTACGTTGTGACTAACGTTCTGGTGATATTAATATTCCTTTGTTTTTTAGTTGCATATCCACAAACTGGTAGACCCTCATGATACCTCCTTGATGCTACAGAAGTATGTCACCGATGCTCGCTATAGCAAACTCTACATTGACCTGGTCAGTATGTTTGTATGACATCTTTTACATATTTTTCTGGCATATTGTATGTATTACATGTTATTTTACGGACAACTCAATAAAAGCCATATTTAATGTTGAACATTTTTTTAATGGAAATTTATGGTTTCATTAATACATGTAATGAAATAATGAAATTACAAAAAAATTATCAAAAATTTAAAGATTATGTAATTTTCTCTTGTTACCTCATACATGTTCCTAAATTTTATTGATTTTGAATACTCGGTAAAAAGGAAGTACAAATAAACTGTGTAAAATTTATTTTGCCCTAAATTTTAATTTGTATATTTCTGTTGTTACAGCAACGATTTACAAACCAGTCAGCCTTATCGATCCAGGAGAAGTTCTCACTACAGAGAACGTACATAATTTTCCGAACTCTCGGATTACGACACTTGACGGTCGTGGACAGCATGAATGGGGTCAAGGGCATCATCACAAGGAAGGATCTGATGGGATTCTACATGGAAGAGAGGCTGGAGGAGAAAATGAAAAGGAGGCCGACCTTGGAGCTGAATGACCTTCTGCAGGGTGATGACGACGAAACTAACCATGTTGTATGAGAAACTGGAGAAGAAAGAATTGAACAACTTTTTTTACTACAGGTTTTGATGTGTGTGTTACTAATTCTGAGGCATTTAGATAGTGCTTATAACTCTAATAGATGTATTTTAATATAAAGGAATTATATTCCAGTATCTAATTTGTAACAAAAAATGTATTGCACTAAATCTTAATTGGTGCAGTTAAGCATTCTGGCAAAATATTTCAATCTAAGAATATTGCTTATTTTTTCTGAAAATTTCTCCAGTCTGAACTTTCTCTGGTTCAACTTTTGATTACCAATGGCTGGTTACATACGGTTTTACTGTTAGCTTGTATCATGAAAAGGATAACAGATTTTAAGATGTTGATAAATTGTCTATTAATGGTAAAACAAGAAGAAGATATTTCAGGGTAGATATGTGCCAAAGTTTTTGTTATTTTTTAAAGATTTATTTACAGTATAAGAATTAATTATTAAGTTACATGTAAAAGGTTGTGAGTCAATGGTGTATATATACCGTGAATATGGTTATTTATTTCTGATTGAAGATATATTTTTCAGTACAATAAGTAAGAATATAATTTTTTAATTACAAGAGTACACTGGAGGTTGAGTTAGGATTTGAAATCTAGTGCCCCTTTTCAAGTATATCCCTTGTTTTCCAAAGGGGATGTAGTGGTGTATGTATAAGGGGTGCTGGTAAATCAATCTGCATTACATTTTTGAAAATATTTATGCACAGACAATCATAGGCATAATTTTGAAATATATTTGTTTATAATACTCTAGTTTACATTTGCTGATTATACTTTATCTTTTTAAACTAAATTAAAATCTATAGTGTAAAGTTGTTTATTGATGGTATTTCCCCCGTTTCACTTGGGGACTTTTTAGTACTCCTTTACCTAAGAGCTCCAGCAAAAGCTCTGAAGTTTGGTATGTCTTTATTGACTTTTAAAATTCACTCCTGTTAGTAAATGTTACTAAATGAAGATTTTAAAATTATTTCTGAATCAATACATATGATTGGGAATAAGCTCTTTAGATGTTGTATCCATGGAGGTACATCTTGCTTTCAGAGGATGCAATTTTATTTCATGAATTTTGCATAAAACTTTTTAAAATACTCGTAGTGATCAGAAATCCATACTTGTTACTTTGTTACTATATCCTGAAGGTTGATAGAGTTTTGTCGTATATTTAATCTTATTGATACTTGTTAATGTACATTCCATATCCCTGGTAAGAAGGACTTTTCCTTGATATTTGTCTAATTTGTTTTTCTTCTTTTGATACTAACAATTTATTTATGATAAACATGTTTTTGGACTAATAGTGTAAGTTTGTGAATACTGATAACATCTGGCACCAGAATCATAAAACATCTGAAGCTTAAGTCAAAATTTTTATATTATACTAAAATGTTGAAGAAGTCAAACAAACAAAAATTAAAATTTTTATCAATATTGCTTTAGCAAAATTTTTTGAAATCTGCAAATTTTGAGATTATTTTATCAATTAAGAAATATTTCACAGGCTGTTGAAAATTTGACATAAGTCTTGGTCTGTTTCATGATCCTGAGGCCTGATGTGATAACAATATACCATGTCTCGCAATGTATATGTACTTAAGAGGTCATGCTTGGTTGCTGCAGATAACAGTGGATCAACACAAAGTCTGGGACATCTAATGTTTTTGAGATACCTGATGTTTTTAAAATGGTAATTTTGTATTTATTTAAGGTTAAAAAAAATTGATTTTGAATTTTGTTGATAATATTACAAAATGTATATGAGATTGCAATTTTTTTGCAAACAGATCGTCTCGTATAATATTTCAAATATAAACTTCTCATAAAATAAAAAGTGATTTACATGCAGTAAAACAAGACATGCATTTACACTAATTTGGAAATAAAATAAGTACATATATATTACATTTGGAATGTTTGCCACATCAAGTACGCTTTTCCATTAACTATTATTTTATACTGTTACTGTGAGAATGTTACACTTTTATATCTCCTGTATACTCCCTGTTTTGTGCAATATATGTATATTTTGCCATGTCTTGCGAATAAAGTTTTGAATTCACTTAATTATCACAAACTTTGTTTTTAAAGTTATTAAACACACACAGATACACACAAAGAGAATAATGATAAATATATTGTCTTCAGTTTCTATCGATTTCTCTATTATTCAGAAGAAAAGGTCTCAAGCAATAGGTGTCTAAATTACATAAACGCAGTAAGTTAGACCTCCACCCTACAATTTATTTTTGATAATTTCAGTTGATGTACAATTTACATGAATAAGAGGTAGTCCGATATGTCATGTAGCATCTGTTTATTTAGCACAGAAAATCAAATACAAACGTGTTCAGTGTAAATGACTCGTCACTTGTTCAACCTTTTCAGTATCAGCCGCGGACTTATCTTATCAATTGTTTACTGGTAAACAAAAGGCTGATTATGTCAATACGCGAGTAAATACGTGAACGATGTTGATGAGGATTGTTTTCGTAATAGGTTAAATGTCTGACATTGTTAGCATTACAGAGAAAATTGACCCCCCTGCTCATAATGACCTCCAAAATATATTAAACAAGAAAGCTATGAATTGCAGTAGAATGTGGTTGTAATTAAGTACACCACAGGAGTAGAGTAAACGGCACTCCAAAAACATCACAGATGGGATCAGGTGCCATGGAAAAGCAAGTATCTCCTCTCTACTGGTCAGCTCTGCGATGTGTTCCTAGTCAAGATCTGACAAACGGAAAAATTCGTAGACAGTTCAGTGTTTATGTAATGACCTTACATTTTGTTTGAAACCCTCAATCAACTTCTACTTAGTTATTAGTTATTTTGTATTTGCTGACAAGTAATATCTATGAATTGCAGTAGAATGTGTTTTTTTGTCAATACATAATGGACTTAAAATACTGCACTAAGAAATACGCAGATTCCCAATCAAATCCCCACCAACCAAGACTTTTTCCTCAAACCACGAAAATTTGACCCCTTGAAAATATGTTATATTACAGTATCTTAACTAATAAAGGTTAACAAATAATTTACGTCATGAATTCAAGATAGTGCATTGCAATCGTCAATTAGAACAGTACTGTAGGGCAAGGTTGCTTTGAGGTACAAAACGCTCACATGTAGCAAAGGAAGGCTTAGCAAAGTTCTATCAGACTAAAAGTGCACAACACAACAGTGGTAGTGACTAGTACTAGTATTTGGACTTTAATTTGCATATGTTACATGTTACATAATTTACCTGCTGATTTTATTGCTACTAGGTCTAGAAAGATAAAGGATAACGCTGCACTATTAGGTAACCCAGTTAGTTAAGAAATGAACTAGTTTTCCAGATACGATTTTACCAACAGAAAAATGCATCAAGAACGAACTAAATAACATGCTTTATATAGCAAAGTTCCCAGGATACATTTAATCTTCGTTTGAATAAATAGATTTTGGGGTTGTCAATTTCGACCTTTTACATTATCAGAAGAATTTAAGACTGACAAGCAAATCTTTCTGCTCTACTAACTCCAAAAATCGAACAAGTACTCTCAAGCGATCGAAAAATATGCATGCTTTATCGTAATCTTTAAATGATAATGTTGTGAAATTTGAAAATAAATAATTTTCTGATTATGATGATTATAAATGTAATTAATTATTTGTAAATGTAATAATTAATTTTAAAATTGCTATTGATTATTTACAAATTTGACTCGAGTTCTCTCCAAGCAAAAAGTATTAAACGGATATGAGTTCGACAAAGTGGGATCAGGTGCACTGGAGGCGTAAATATCCCCTCGAAGACTGGTCACACGTGACCTGAGTCTTCGTATTGATCAGGTACAGCATTTAATCTGCAGAAAGAAGACAACATGTTTTGAAAATTTGTGTGAATAATGTAAGGTAATATTCAAATAACGACAGGGTGAATTTCCAAACACTGTCATTTTATTGACCATAGAATTTTTGAAATGTTTATGAGAGATTGTTTATACTTGTATCATCAACAAATTCATGCCACTATTCAAAAATTTTCCTATGTAGAATACGCTCTTGTCTATATCATCAACTCAGAGAGATAAAACCCTTTTGCAGATGATAATTGTATATTGCTACGTGTACATGACATGTAAAGAAAACGAACAGTGATCATTCTGAAAAGTAGACAACACAAAAGCTTATAGCAATGCCAACACAGACCTTTGAAAACAGATGTGAGATAGTACCATGGAGGGATAAACCATAGTTTAAAAATAAGGAAAGTGAAAGGTAAAAAGAATGAAGTCATAGGCTTTTTCAAAGTTTAGTTGTTGACCTATTAAAAAGATCTGCTTATAAATGGGCAATAAGTATTCGTGAGAATTATAACGGACAGAAATCCAAAGATTAGGAGCAGAGCAAACACGGACCTCCAAAACATCAGAGGTAAGATCAGGTGTCATGGATGAGTCAGCATCCCCTGCCGACCGGTCACACCCGCCATGTGATCCTTGTCATGATCGGGAAATAACGGAAAATCCGTCAATTCAGTGTATAAAGGTGCGGTCACACGATGCGATTTTTCATCCGATTTTCCATCCGTTTTTTCCAATCGATTTGCTTTCGACTAAAATCGTACCGTGTGACCACCCAAGTCGAAAGTCGAAAGTCGAAAGCAGAATCTGAAAGTCGATTGGAAATCGGATGGGCGTCAGATTTTCAATCGACTTCCCAAGAAAATCGTGACGTCACAATGACATTTCCCGCGACACGAAATAAAAAAATGCAGAATAGGTCTATAAAATAACAGTTTTTAACTTTTTATACATACATGCGCCTGTGTAATGAATTAAAAAGAAAACGCCGAAACCAAAAGTCATTATGTAGAAAAGAAAAATAATAGTATATCAAATAAATCATGTATTCTAACTTCAACCATACATTAGTTTGCGAGCACGGAGATTCATCTCTAGATCTATATTATGCCATTCATGTAAATGATTTATCAAAAATATTTTTTTGGTTATTTAAGAAAGTGAATTTAATAGATTTAACTTCACTCAAGTCATGAACATGATCAAAAAATATGGCTTAAATTTGATTAAAATTAAGGTCTTCCACGCATTTTTTATGTCGATATAAATTACAACCGGTATCTACAAAACGTAGCAATTATATGGTAGAAATCACGAGCGACAACTTCATGCTGTACCTGAAATTCTAAAAAATGAAAGTTTACAGTTTTAGATAAATTAACAAGTTAATTCTATAAATCTCAAATACAGTAAGTTACTAATCTAGTGGCGAACGCTAATTAGAATACATGCGAATACAATGTATTACATGTACAGTAAACTGTTTGATCGTATTATTTGCATAGGCGTCGGACCCGGGGGAGCCCCCCCCCCCATTTTCTTTTGCAAAGATAGACATAATATAGGAATTGAACATTGGGGCGTAGTTTTAGACCTCCCCCCTCTTCCAGAGGCAAGTTTTAGTTTAGACCAAAAAAGAGTAAGTGGTAGACCTAGTGTTTGTAACAAAATTTGGTACTGAAAGAAGTTCGAACCCCCCACCCCCCACCCCCAAGATTTTCGTGTTTGTTGCTTGTCAAGTTTTTTTGTAAGTTTTTTCCTCTTTCACTTAGCTCCCCCTTTCAATTTGCTTCCGATGCCAATGATTTGGGAGGGAAAAGGGAACTGGTGTTTCTCTTACACAATATTTTTCCTTAATAATCGGCAGTAATTTCCTTAAACATTTTTAATAATTATTTAATTTACATACTATCGGTAGAATTTATTTTTTTTAATCTTATTTTTTATCTATAAAATAAAGAAAATAGTCTATCCTTTGATTAGCTACAAAAAAAATGTTGTTCCGGTTTTATCAACTCTTGCAGAGCCTGAGCGTCTGAAAAACTGTTTCTTGCACTGATATTCACTTATACTATTTTCGTCAACGACTGGCCTATCAAACAAAGTTAACTTTTGTGATATGCATATCATTTCAACTTTGTTGCTAGACCAAAATAAAGTGCAGACTTTTTTTGCCGAAGTAGACCAGTAGAAAGTAATAAACTTCGATCATCTAGTTTTGAGTGATCACTGACACGTGTACCGTGTAAACAACGTCAAAATCAACGTCATAATGGGGTAAAATGACGTAATATTAACTTAAGGGGAATTTTTTAATTATAATTTAACAGAACAAAGACATGTCTCTGTACAGAATATTTTTTTCCATTAAAAAAAATAATAACAACTACCTGTTCATTTCTTGCTAAAGTCGAATGAAAATCGGATGAAAAATCGCATCGTGTGACCGCACCTTAAATAACGGATTAACAATGAGTATAAAAAACGTCAGTCAGTATTTGCCTCAGTCATAAATTGTATTGCTGACAAGGTCATTGTATCGACCATAGAACTTACGAAACGATGACTTTAAACGAGACTGCTGAAATTTCTGTATCATCAACTTGTTTGTAAATAATTAGCCTCGTTTTAGAAATTGTTCATAAGTAGAACATGCTCTTGCTTATCGAATCAACTGAGACATATAAACTTCGTATGCTGATGCTGAAGGTATATTACTGCATAAGTAAGGGAAGTTGACGATTGTAAAGTTAAAGTCATCACGTTTATCATAGAGCTTGGTTGTTAGATTACCATTAACGTCTTTTTTCAATTAAATATCCAAATACTAGCATGAAACAGATGTGTCAGCATTTCTGGTATATTTTATCTCAAGCTCACCAGGGTATATCGTATCGATAAGAATGGAAATTACCATTGTTAATTAACAATACGTAGTCGATCTACCGGGGTATCTAAATATCGAGTTGAAGGCCACAACAAGTGTTTTTTTTTCTTTTCACACATAAAATTTTTGACAAATTCTACTTCATATGAATACAAAAATAGGTCTGCTAATAACAGCAGTTGGTACTCATGGGAATACAAATAGATTTCGGAAGACCTGTTATCCAAAAACAACATAAACATACTGTATACAGGGTTATTTTCGCCCCCTGTTATTTTCTCCCTTTCATACTTGCTAACAACTTTGCCCCGTTTTAAATTCGCCCAGTCATAGCTATGTTAAAGAAATAATAGTGTCTTCTTTGAATTCGCCCCGTTTTAAATTCGCCCAAAGAAGAAGAGGGCGAAAGTGGTGAAAATAAAACATGGGCGAAAATTTCCTTGTATACAGTATTGTCAATCAGAAACTTAAGCATCTTTTTGATGCCAACTTCAGAGTACTTGTGTGTTTTTTAACAAAATATTTTTACAAATGACCAATGACAAGTTAAATAAATTTACGAGTTCTATTTTTATTGATAAAGCAGCTGTCAATGATATCAAAAAGCCTGGACTTTAATTTATCGTGGGTAATGGTTGTGTATAAAGTTAAAAACTCGTAAGTTTTTAAACTGTTGATTTGTTAAAATCTTGGGATTTCAAATTGCTACATATGAATACAAAATAATTCTGTAATAACGGTTCAGAATTTGCACCTTTAGAAAATTCCGACAGATTGTTGTAAGATTTGATCTTCAAACCTTACAAATATATTGTCAGTCAAAAACTAACGCATCTTTACTTCGGCTTTCTTGTGCAAACAATCACTTTTTAAAAAACTAAATAATTCGGCAAACGACTAAAGACAAGGTTAGTACGATAACCATTTCTTAAAAAGGCAGCTGTCTATAATGTCAAAAAGTCTGAACTTTATTAATCTTTGGAATTGTTGTATAAAATGTGCAAAAAATGGAACGTTTTAAGGTTATTGATTTTGGTTATTATACCCCCCGCTTGAAAAGTGGGAGGGTATATAGTAATCAGGATGTCCGTCTGTCTGTCCGTCCGTCTGTTACGCTTTGGGGTACCCACCCATCTCTTATCCGCAACTTCTCTCATACCGCTGAAGGAAATTTGATGAGACTTTCACAGAATCTTTATTATATATTGCCATTGTGACCTCCAATTTACTTTTTGATCCTACACATATTTGGGTTTCCGAGAGCAAAACACGGGTATGACAATTCTTTCTAAATTATTAAAGGGTACCAATCTCTTATCCGCAACTCCTCCTATATACCACTGAATCAAAATTTAATGATGCTTTCACAGATTCTTTATTACATAATGCCATTGAGCATCTCCTATTTTACTTATTGATCTGATATTTATTTCGGGTCTCCCAGAGCAAAACATGCACTTTGCCATTATAACCATATGGGAGACGGGGTATTATTTAGTGAGCTAATTGCTCACAATACTTCTTGTTCTTTTTGTCTTTAGGTAGGATGAGTCATAGAGTGGGTCAGAGCTTTTAACAATTTCCGAAGTATCCTACTTTGGTGTACAGTAAGCATCCATTTTTGGTGTAAATTATTTCAAATTGGGGCTTTCTGCATATACAAGGATGTGGTATGAACTGGAATCAACGATTTGCATAAGAAAATATCCTGTTACATACTAAGTATCGTGCCTCTTACTGAACATATGCAATGATTAATTGATTCATTTCTGTGATAAATGTAAATAGGAATTTACTTATCATATAAATTTTATTTCTTTGCCTCATATGGCCCTGGATTTAGTCTTGGATCATAAATGATTATTTAAAAAAAAACAACAACATATTTCCATGAAAACGAAAAACTACTTAAAAAACCAATTGAATTTTTAGGCGACAACAAATCCTCATTACTCATTTCCATTAACAAACATTATCATGAAATGCAAGTTTTTGGGCGACTTATATTATGTTTATGCTAAAGTTTAGTTAATATAGTATCGGAATGCTTACAGTAGAGTTCAGATTGTTGTATTTTATGTTCCCAAATTCATATATGAATACTTTTCATTAATTGGAACTAAAACTGGTATATTCACATATCATTTAAAAAAACTTCCACCATTGTTATAGAAATTAAGAGGTTTTATGCCTTGAAATCTCAAAAAAAGTTTATTAGAAAAAGTTCTAATGTAAAGTTCCTTTGTAAATTAAACTATCAAAGTTTTTACTAATGTTAACAAAGTAAACTATAGTTAACTATAGAAAATTTTTGTTTGGGGCTAGCGTGCTCTGTGTTTTGAGTCCTCGAGTACTTGATTCATTTAGAACTGGCTTTTCTTAAGGCACTTGAAAAACTGCAAAATATTCTATGACATACCCCCAGGAATGTTATAGTTTTGTTAACTAGAGTTTGTCTTGGATTATTGGCTCAGAGTTAATGGACAACTTAAGTTAATCAGTGTCCCCGTTTCTCTGACACAGTCGTTTTGTTTAAAACACATAAAACTTGAGCTATATCTTATCAACAGAAATCGGTTAAATGGCTCTTTATTAGACTGAATAATATTTAAGAGTACAAAAAAAAAACCCCATAATACATGTAACAACTAAATGATTTAAGTATGACATGAAATATATGGAGATAACGATTAATATTCAAACTCAAAAGTCCATTTAACAATACAAAATAGAAGCTGAGCAAACAAAACCCTCCAAAACATCAGAGGTGGGATCAGGTGCCATTAAGGAGTGATCATTCCCTGTCGACCGATCACACCCGCCGAATGCTCCTCGTCATTACTGGGAAATAACGGGAAAATCCG
This sequence comes from Saccostrea cuccullata, assembly GCF_032062105.1. Lineage (NCBI taxonomy): Eukaryota > Metazoa > Mollusca > Bivalvia > Ostreida > Ostreidae > Saccostrea > Saccostrea cuccullata. The sequence continues at coordinate 37,551 of NW_026939256.1, read as the reverse complement.
TCGACAATTTAATGTGTATAATAGCCTAACAATTAGTATGGAAACGTCAGTCAGCATTTGACTCAATGATAAACGGCATTTGCAAACAAGGTCTTTGTATCTACCATCTAACTTACGAAACGATGACTTTAAACAAGACTACTGATATTCTTGTTTCAGAAACTTGTTTGTCAATAACATACATCGTTTTAAAAATTGTTTATTTGTAAATACGTAAAGCATTCTCTTGTGTATCGAATCAACTGACATATATAAACTCCATATGCAGTTGATAAAGGTGCATAAGTAGGGAGTTGTCGATTGAAAAGTTAAAGTAATCTCGTTTGTCAAAAAGCATGGTTGTTATATTACCATTACCGTCTTTTTCAAGTAAAATATCTATATATGAAACATATGTGTCAGACTATGTGGTATCTTTTATTTCAAGCTCAATGGGATATATCGTATCGACATAAGAATGGAAATAAGCATTATAAATTAAAAATACGTCGTCGATTTATCTAAATGTCAAGCTGAAGGCAACTGCAAGTGTTTTCTTCTCTTCACGCATACGATTTTGGACAAATTCTGCTTCATATGAATACAAAAAAGGTCTGTTGATAAGGAGCGCAATTGGTACCATCGGGAAACCAATAGATTATTGGAAGACCTGGTCTCCAAAAACCACATAGATATTGTCAATCAGAAACCCAAACATCTTTTTAATGTTTTGAATCAGAGTACTTGTTTGTACAATCAGAATGTTTATATACAATAATTCGATTAAAATATCGTAGAAACAAAGTTTTTTTTGGATTAAGAAAAGAAACACACCACCCACACGATTTACTTTTTTGTTTTCTTTCACCACTCTTTTTTTTACTTCCAAAGTATTTTAAGAATTCTATGAAATTTAAAAGTACTTCACAATGAAGATTGTACTCTGAAAAATTAAGATTTTGTCGATCTAGGCCTACATCAGGTGATTTCTCTGCATTTTCACATCTTTTAAAAATTTAACTACAACGAATTAGCTTCCTGATTAAGCTATAAAAAATGTATGTAGATTGATTGATTGATCCCTTCGAAAATACTACAGCCATTTTTCAGCGAAAATGTACATGTGTGAAGAAAGACATGAGAAGAAGAAAACACTTTCTGTGGCCTTCAATTCGACATTTAGATATATCGACGATGAACGAGTACTATCAATTAACTATTGTTACCTCCATATATTGACACGATATCCCAATGAACTTGAACTAAAAGATCTGAAACATGTGCTTCATAATGGAAAGTTTAACAAACAGATTGTTTCTGTATGATGCAAACTTGTACATCATAATTCATTATGACAATGTTTTAAAGTATGAACAGAAGATTAAAAATACCGTACAAGTGGAAATTTAAGCGAGACGCAAATTTAGCGATTTCTACCTAAAATCTGGTATTTTATTTTTAGCAAGAAGTAATTTTAGCGATTTTAACATGCTAACTAAAGAAGCTATTACAAATAATACGCAATTAATTTTTAGCGATGTCGGCACCCTCGCTAATAATGCCAAAATTAAATCCTCGCTAAAAATTCTACTTATACGGTACGTATACATGTATATTAATGCAATTTATCATCCTTTGGAAATAATTTTATTTAATTCTTGAGACAAATACTTTAAATTGAAGGTGGTTTAAATTGGAACAACTCAAATATTAAAGATGAAAATGTTTCGGATATAATCGAATTTTTTGGGTAGAGGGGGGGGGGGGTGAGTGGGAGGCATATTAGACGTTAAATTATAAGAAAAAAATTCTTATAGTCAGAGAAAGTTTTCTAGAACTAACATCAACATTTTTTTAAAAAAATGGTTTAATTAATCTGTTAAAACAATGATAAATTGTAGAATTTTGATTTCTTTTTAAACTGAAATACAGTTCTTAGAAAGGCAATTAACGATTGAGTCGGTGTTGAATGTAGAAAAGTTATGAAAGTTGCAAAACATAGTTATGCAGTCATACACATATATGACGTCTGTTTTGGTCACTGTTAGATTTGGAGGGAGACATGTCACGTTATCTAAGGGGGCCTTCCTACGGGAGGGAAGTGTGTGATAAATGAAGAGAGACATAAATAAACAAGAAAGGACATTTCAATTATCTTTATCAGTTGTACACCACAGCATGAGACGGAACATAGGTAAGAAATTAATATCTTATTGTTAATCCATCACTACTTCAAAAATAAACATATGCTTATCTACACAAAAGAAATAAATGTAAATTAGAAAGGTTCAAGATTGAAAAAATTAGTAAAAAAAAATAATAAACACATCATATAGAATAAAATTTGCAAATTTCCGAAATTTTACACATTTGTAAAAATTTAAATACTTAGTTTTTTACTTAAAAAGAATACCGGAACGCTTTTTAATGTCTGTTAATTGATTTTAGATAATAAAAATTAAATTTAATACAATACATAGTAAAGAAATTTTGACAATGTTTCATAATTTTTTTTTAATAATTCAATTTTGAGGGAGATTTGCTGAAATAATTCCTTAGGTTTATGCATGCTTACGGTAGTATAGTGGATTCCCTCCTATTGGATTTTCCCTACAATCCCATTCATAGTTTGTTATCTTGATCTCTCAAGATCATTCTCAATGACTGTTTTATTTAAATCTTTTCATTGCTAAGACTCAGAGAGGAAATGTTAGGTTAAATGCAAATCTGCCACTTCAGATGTATTTACTCTTAGCGCTTTTCTGGAAGCTTGCATTGACAAAAAGATAAACTATGAATATCAATAGTACATGTCAAAAATGTTTAGTGTTTAAATAAACATATTGATGGCATTAATTGACAATTTCATTAACTGAAGTACACTGATTCCAGTTTGAAACAATTTATAATTTGCTTTAAAAAATTTAGTAAAATTTCAGATTAGATTTTTTCCAATATTAAGGATAGATGCTAAATGAAGTAAATATGGAAAATGCTAATTGTATCTCTAAAGAATGCATGCAAATGCTGCATAATGCAGGAAAGACTGATGTATAGTATTGTACATGTATGTGTGATAGTTGAAATACTTTTAAAAACATTAATTTTCATCAAACTTTTGAGAGAAATAAGATATTGAAGAAAACATTTGTGAAATTTAGAGTTATTAAAAGCAATCAAAATAAAATGCATAAAATTTGTTAAAACCAGGAACACACTTAGGTCAAGAGACTTTAAGTAGATTCTTGGAAATACAGAAGAAAAATATATTAAAAATTAGAAAATAAAGGATAATTTTTAGATCCGTGGACTACTTTGTCAATTTGGCATTTTAGTATATGAAACTAACAATTTAAAACAAGGGATTGTTTAATCAAAGAAAAATTCCCAGTAATTCCGGTGGTGTGAATTTTGAAAACTACTGGTATCTCGGTTCATAGTTTAAGTTTTAAACCACAAAGAGAATAAAGATGTTTTACAAGAATTTTTGAATGATTATTTGAAGAGATAACATTAATATATATGATTTCTAATTTTTTTCTCTGATAACTCTTTGCAATATATAATCTTTAAATTAGGCTGAAAAAAATCTCGAGCTTTTTTGTGTTTGAGAAGGTATTTTGATTTGTTTAACCCTTAAATGAATGAATACTTTCTCTTGATAAATGTCTTTTTTATGAGAATTTTTTCTCTCTGAAAAAGAGCTTTTAGAAGGTATTTTGTTTGAATAATACTTTCTCTTGAAAATTCTTTTTTATGAGCTTTTGAGCTTTCATAATGCATTCTAACATGGTCTTCTATATTGTTTTTTACAGCTGACCGCAAAAACAGCGCCTGTACCCAAACTGACCTCCTTGATGTGTCCATATGGGTTACATCCCAGAGAAGGGGGTCTGCAGACCTTATAGGAACAACCATCTCTCCTAAAGGTGTCAAGAAAGAATGGCATTTCAGTCTCAAAGAAATAGGAATATTCTGGGGAGGGTCGCTTATAATGCAGACAGTCATAGGTTTGTAACTGATGTATTCTGTATGACAATAAAGGTAAAACCAACGCATGAGAAAATTTAATTTGAAAATACTACATACTGTGGTATGTTAATACTATATCATATAACAAAGTCCAGTCACTCATGTACTTTATCAGTCACTTTATTGACTTTCTGCTATAGATGTTGATTTAGATTATTTACCAGTAAACTCTGAGCACACACTATCAAGATATATATCATCTTATACGTCTACGATATCACAAAAATATTTACTAGATGAGGTCTAGACCATATCATACTTATTATATCAAGAAAAGTCATCTAATAAAGATTTTTGCCCTGACTGATTGTCTCAAAAGAACCAAGAGTTTTTTATCCTTCGGGAAACAATATTTTTTTTAAATTCATTCCAGTCAACAACTTTTTACAGCAATATTAACTGCTTTTTTTCTTCAGAATAAAACATGGAGATAACGAGCAGTATTAACCATCAAGATTCCATAAAACAATACAAAATAGATACAGAGCAAACAGGGACCTCTTAACATCAGAGGTGGGATCAGATGCCATGGAGGAATGAGCATCCCCTGCCGACCACCGTGTGCTCCTTGTCATGATCGGAAAAATAACAAAAAAATCCGTCTTCAATTCAGTGTATCAATAATAACTTAACGATTAGTATGAATGAAAAAACGTCAGTCAGCATTTGATTCAATAATAAAATGTATTTACTGACAATGTCATTGTATCGACCATAAAGCGTACGAAATGATGATTTTAAACGAGACTGCTGTTATTCTTGTTTCATCAACTTGTTTGTCAATAATTAACCAAGTTTTTGAAATTGTTCATATTGTTCGTAGAACATGCTTTTGCGTATCGAATCAACTGAGATACATAAACTCTATGTAAGTGATGAAGACATATTGCTACATAAAAAGGAAAGTTTGTAAGGTTAAAGTCATCACGTTTATCATAGAGCTTGGTTGTTAGATTACCATTAATGTCTTTTTCAAGTAAAATATCCAAATATGAAAACAGATGTGTCAGACTCTGTAGTATACAGAAGTAAGATTTCTTAACAGTATAGTATTATATAAAAAAATATCTTGTACAGGATGACAATAATGTCACTTTGCTTCAATAAAGGCTTAAAGTTAGTTGTTCATAAAAAAATACGAACATCAGGAGTTTATATATGTTCTTCTTTTGTCAACAAAATAGTTCATTACAAAAAATTCCAACTTCAAGTTTGCAACTCATATACTTTAATTGCTTAACTCCCTTCAACTTCATCGATTTTTTTTCGGATTTTGAATATTTAGCAACGATGTTGAAATTTTTTCCCATCCACCTACAACCAGTTTTCGAGCCCGAATCCTAATGCATTCTAAAAAATCTTATTTTCCTATTCAATTTTTAAATGAATGTTTTTAATATCTATTTTGAAATAAAACCACACTATTACTGGCAAAGGAACTCGATTATCAATTATACTTTCCAGGACCCGGAATCTTTACGTCCCCAAAGAGCGTGGTATCTGGGGCTGGCTCGGTCGCTCTTACTTTCATTATATGGGGCCTGTGTGGTATTTTCTCAACTTGTGGTAAGTCTACTGTTTTTGTAATACATGTACAATGTATTTAACATCCCTATTTCGAATTCAAGACGTTTTTCCTGTTGTTAAAGGTATTTTCCTCAAAATTCTGAACCAAAGTAAAAAATTTTGATAAGGTTTAGCTATTTCGTCATTTCATTTCATTTCTTTCTTCTTTTGACATTTTTATCTTCTTCTTCATTTGGATCTTATTGGTGATTTAATGTATACATGTTTTTCTTTTACAAGCCTTTGATTGATATTGCTTAGGTGAGAAGAAAGTCCCTTTTGTTGTTCCGATCTGGGTATTTCTTTTTATCAAACTCGATTCTTTATGCATTCTCTACGTTTGGAATTTTTTTTTAATTTTCATTTCCTAACAGCTATTAGAGTAGTCCTGTTTGATATTTGTATGTTTCAAGTTACTGAAAATCTTGTCATTTTGGACCTGAATGACATTTTTAAGAAATTTTTGCTACTTGTATAAATCTCTACACACGATTGAAACTAGCTGTAGGGTTTCGTCAGACTCGGGACATCATTCATTATGTTTGATCTTTGTCTCTCTTTTCCCATTGAAACTCAAATCGAATTTGTATTTAAACATATTTGTATAATATATACATATTTAGTTTCTCCAGCAATATTTTGACCTGTTAGATTTGTATTTTTTATGCATATTTGGAAGTTTCTCCAATTTAACCACAAAGTAACCAATATTTTTTTTAGACCTGTTTCATTTGACAAAGAAAAAAAATCATAAATTTTAAAATTTTGATCTTTTCTATATCTTTATATGCACACTAAGACCATACCAGTATTAACTTCTTTCGCACACTAAGTACCAGTATTAATAGTGGTCCATTCCCATTTTGCTACGAAATTTAGAAAAAAAATAGTCCTCAAGCCATTTACTGTCTCTTTTGATCTAGGACCTATCTAAAGATACTCTAGAAGGTCCATATATATATTAACTTGCATGTAATGTGTACCTTTACACACGTTTTGATAATCTGTTTATATCTGACAGTCCAATAAAAAGGCCATTGTTTTATCATTCATATAAGGATTCAAATTGTAAATTCTGGGTTGCAGATAATGTCCCACTCCTTCTCACCACATAATTCCATCTCTAGAATTTCTGGGGTTTGTATTTTATGCCCTGTTCACAGAATTCTTTTATTTTTGGAGTTTATTCTTTGAGATCGATTTATGTTTGTTATCTCAACCTTTTTCATTCTTAGAAATATTGGAATATAACACAATTAGCTTAAAGTTCAAACATATTTCCTTTCATAAATGTAAGAGTGTTTAATGAGCTTTTTGCAGGTCAAAACATGTAAAAGCTGTGCACGACGAAGCAGAAACATTCGAAATACAACTTTATGAATGGATTTCTTTCATGCTAGAGTTTATCCACTATTCTATTTACACTCGTGGTCTGTTAATGTTCTTTGAATGTATCCTTTCAACCCTTTTGTCCTTAACATGAAAATATGAGGTTATCAGTGGATCTTCCTTGAGTAAACACTAAATTAAATAGAGAACTCAAATTACCCGCAATAGTTCCTTTTTGCCTAACAAGAAGTTAATTTTTCTATCACTGGGGATGCTTTCTCTCTTTGGCAAACATTGCGGACCCCTTGGTCAATTTATGTGGGAGACAGGTAATAGATAACCTATATCAAAATAGCAGATGTCTGTATGTTCACCTCACGTCCATTTAAAGTGACCTTGATATTGTTTTCTTAAGGTGTGCAGTATTACATTACTCTTAACTACCCTGTTTATCTATTCAATGTTTGATCTTTCAAACTAGGAATTATCGTACATTAGATATAGGTAAAAATTCATTTGAATAGAGATTAGTTTCTATTAGGAACAAAAAACAAGACTCGTAATTAGCTAAAACAAGAGATATGCAAAATAGCAACCAAAGAAATGGAAAAAGTGTAGACAACAATCTATCTCATAAAAAGTAAAATCAATGCATAGAAGTACAATTCTATGAACAGAGCATAAACAAGGATCCCCAGCAATTCAAGAAATGGGATCTGGTGCCTAGGAGGAATAAACATCCCCTGTCGGCCGATCTTCGTGAGCCCTTTGTATTTATCAGAAACACAGTCACTCCGTGGTCAAAGCATGAAGTACACTTATGACGTTTTTGAAATTTTGGCCATGTGATAATATGAAAAAAGCTTAGTTTTGAAAACTAGTTGAAAATACAATATCTTTCACACGGACCCTTGCTGTCTTTATATCTATCAAAAATGACATTTTTTTCTTGCTAGTTCATGTATTATGACGTCATGACTTTCATCACTATCCCATGAACCTGAAAAATGGTAATGCTGTTTTTCAATATTTTGCATAAACCCCAACTTTTGATCTAAATTGTTTAAATTTTATATAATGAAAATACTAGATTCTAAGCCATTTTTTAATTTTAAGATTGCGAAAATGGCTGATAATCTAATTTTCTGTTGAATGTGCTGAAACACACCAATTTCCTTCAAAATTTAAGAACAATGCGATTCTACAAAGCCAGCAACAAGTCTCTGCTTATACTGACATTGGAACTTGGTCAGTTAGTTTGTATATGGTCACGTCTATTTTAAATACAAAGTGAACCTAGCTCTTTAGTATAAAAACAAAGACCTAATTATTTTTATGAAACAAGTCGTCAAAATAATTTATGGGACACGTTATAATTGCTAATACGGACATTCCATTATGACGACTATAGAATTTATTTTTCAGTAGGCTGTCTCGCTTTAATAATTTATCGTACTCAGAACAAGCTCTTGAGTCGGGAATAAATTGTGATACATAATCACCATAAGCAGGTGATTGCAAAATAGAAGTTGACATCATCTCGATTGTCATACAATTTAGTTGTTAGTTGACGTTTGTTGTCTATATTCAGTAAATTTAGTTGTAAGTTAACCTCTGTCGTCTATGACCAGTAAATATATACATCTAAATATGAAACAGATGTCACAGAATCTGTGGTGTATTAGCTTTTCAAATACGCTTGTGGTTCAGACCACAACCCCTGACCAATGGACATGATATATTACTGAAAAGGTTTAGCACATTTTAGAAAAATAAACTTTAATAGGTGTAGAAGTTTATATGCAAAATTTGATTTAATCTATAGTTGATGTTTATATTGTTCTCAACTTATAAAGTCATGCTTAGACAACAACAACAAATAAAGAAAGAAATTGAAGGAAATTGAAACTGTAAACTTAAGAAGTATTACATTATCACTCTTTATTCATTAAAACATTCATATGTTCATTCATTTCAGCTGCTCTTTGTTTTTCCGAGCTTCAGATATTTGTGAGGAGGGCAGGATGCGAATATGGTTACATACACAAAGCATTTGGACCTCTTCCAGCATTTATATACACCTGGATGCGCATCGGTGCCGCAGAACCCTGCACAACTGCGGTGTTTGCTCAAGCTTTTGCCAGCTACATTTGTGATTCCCTTGCCGATGATTGTGGACCTCCAGTAATTCTGCATAAGTTGTTGGCGATCATTGCAATATGTAGGTTTAGAAACCTAGAATGAATCATATACTAGATTCGATGTTTAGTTATATATTTGGTTGCATAATTTTTATGATAATTTTTTTTCATTGCTCCTTTATCAATTACATAGACAATACTTATCCCTTTTGCAGTGACTCTGTCGATAGTTAATGCATACGATGTCCAGTTGGCAAGACAGATGATATCGGTGTCAAACCTAGCCAAAATAATCACCATCGGTACAATCGTTGTCTGTGGAATATATAATATTTCTTCAGGTGAGATCATTAAAGTTTCTTTTTATCTCCTGACCCTAGGATCACAATAAGAATGCACTTTTATTTAAGTAAAAAAATCAGACTTTCACAAGAATATTTATATTAAAATCTAAAAAATAGAAAATAGACAACATGAAAGAAAAACAATTTCCTTAGTATTTCAAACTTATGAGATTTGTATAAAACTAATAGATAAGTTATGCAATGTGCAAATTGCCTCCTGATTCCAGGGATAAGGTTTTGATGCTGAATAAAGAATTTTTCACTTATTTTCTGACTGATTTATTTGATGTTGTACTAGAGAGTGACACACTGATTGTTAACTAAAGATTAAACTTAATTACTAATCTGATTACCTTTAATTTTGTCAATTTCCTTATTAATGTAGCAATATACCGTTTCATCTGAATAAGGGGCTCACTCGACATTCAAGAGCACGTTCCACTTATTACAACTATTTCAACCAACATACTGTTTTGTTGATACCCTTTATATATTATAAATAAGTTGATGTTATTAGGGCATCAACAATATGCATAAACATATAGAGTAAATCCTTTTATCGTTTGCAAATACAATCTGCCGTGCAGTTAAATGTTGACCACCGTCTCTCATACAAATCGTAAAGTTATTAGAATAATGAACTATTTGTGGATTTCCCGTTCACCTGATCATGGCAAGGAATCCACGACGAGTGAGATCGGTAAAGAGGTAGATGTCACACTTCCATGTTAATGCAACTCTGATGTTCAGAGGTTTCCTTTGCTTGCATTTGGCATTGTTTAAATGGACTTTTGAGCATGATAATGTTCGTTATCATATCATTTATTTGACAGTAGAATTATCAGAATCTAATTTATTCTGTAGCAAGATACATCACATAACATTTTTCTTTACAAACAGGAAAAACTGGAGCCCTGGATGAAGGCTTTGAGGATACGGAAACATACCACAATCAAATTGTATTTGCCGTCTACAACTCCATGTGGGCCTACGGCGGATGGTAGGTTAAACTGTAATCCTATGACTTGCCCGGATAAAGGGCTGGGTATTGCGCCTTTATGGCGAATACTATGTTAGGAACGTAACGTAAGGCGGTTTTAATTTGTATGCTTTCAGGTCAAATGTCCCTTCTGTCACAGCGGGGGTCAGAAAACCACCCAAGTAAGTAGGCTAGGGGACCAGACAGGTGCCCCTGCACTCTGCTTACCCTTAAGCACCGTACTCTTGCATATTTGAACTTTTTTCTCTTTTACGTTGTGTTTCATTGATAGAAATAGGATTGGTCTCCTTGATGGTGCAGCCAAGAGAAAGATGATGTGCGAGATTGGGAATGCCTTTACAACAAATGGAGTGTTCAAGGAAACACACTATACCAAAAACTTCATTTTAACTTATTATTAAATGATCAGGAATATTGATGCTGTCTGATTGATGTAGAATTTCTTTCCTGGGACGTATCTAAAATTGAGTTTACCTCAGAATGAAGTTCAATGAATTTTATTCAGGTTTTCCCTCTTGACCAACCGCTTACATTTTTTTCCGATCAAATTTTGTGTTTTAATCCAAGTACCGACCTATGAGTGTCCATATACTCATAGTAGAAGAAAAGTTCCTGATTATTTAATAAAGCGGTTATTGATTTTTGAATTTGGCTTACTGTAGACTACCGACCTGGTCAGGTATTAGTTTACCTCGAGCTAGATCAATCAACACCTGGCCAAGTCCGTATTGTCACCAGTATACCTCACCAAAAGACAATAATTGTTTAATTGTTCCAAATATGTGGTTTGATATAATTATATTGTTTTCATAATAAATAGGGATTAGCTCCCTATAAAATCCATTTTCATATCAAAGGATTCTTTCCCTTCAAAATCCTATCCCGAGCATCACTCCAGTAACTAAGAACTTTCCTCAATACATGTTAACCTTTATCCTTTATTTTCCAGAAATCTTCCTCGTCTGGTGAAAATTGTTATTCCCACGGTAATGATAATCTACCTGTCAACAGTGACGTCATATTTTACAGTTCTGACGAGGGAAGACATGACGGCTAATCATTGGTTTGGAGTCGTATGTTTTTTCCCATTATTTAAAAAAAAAACAAAGCAATATTAAAAATCATATATACATTTGGTCGTTGATGAGTAGATAATTATAAATTTGATGTTTCCAAATATACATCAACAAAAAACAACACATAAACATGTGCATTATCTTTAAGAAAGAAATTTCTTTCGAATTTTGTAGACGTGGGGACGAAAAATGTTAGGTGAAGCAGGATTTCTTATTCCTGTAGGGGTAGCCTTCGTGGCCCTCGGAAATGCTAATAACACAATAATTGCATCAGGAAGGTAAGTCTATTATCATTTAAATTGTAAAGAATAAAAAGAAAGTCAGCTTTAGAAAAAGATCTTTATTTTTTATTTTTAAAGGCTATCTTCCATATCTGCTGAAGATGGATATGTACCAGAATTTTTAACCTACAGACACGTTAGAACCAAAAGCCATATTCCTGCAATTATAATGAGGGTATAAACTTTTATACTATACCGAGAGCTGATGAATCAAACAAAAATATTATATTAAGTGTAAAATTGTGAAAATGGCAACTGCATTTTGATTTATTCATACGAATTACAAAATATTACATTGTTAATCAACAAACATTATCTTACTAAATTCCAGGCGGTTGCAGCCATAGTGATGGCCACTTGTTTCTCCTCTCAGTTTATGGTCCACTTTTGGATATTTACGGTCTGGCTGTTCCATGGACTTGCCATTTTTGGATTGATTGTAATGAGAATACGAAAGCCCCATCTCCCTCGACCTTATAAAGTAAAATTCTTCTTCGATTTCAAATATCTTTATTTCATTAGTCGTGTGACTGGCTTTCTATGAAAATTATTATTTTTCTAACGATGCAAGGGAGATGAAATATAAAGTATCTTTAATTTTGAAGGTTAACATACTAGTCCCTATCTTTGTCACGCTCGGTGCTGGCTACCTGGTGATCGCCCCTTTTACCATTTATCCGTTGAAGGGAGAATTTATCTTCACCCTGGCTGTGGCGGGATCCGCCATTATCTTTTATGTACCACTGGTTAGATGGAACTGGAACAGAAAAATAACAGGTTAAACCTTGTCTTAGAACTACCATTTAAAGCACATATACTGATGTAATTAAAGCTGATTTATTTTTCTTATTTGTCTGTTCAGTAAATGAAATTAATTTTAGATCGAATGAAAAGTTATGTCCCTTCAAATAAGAAAATTATTTAGTCAGTGAAATGCTGGGTATTATTTTATTTTTAAAAAGTATTCTACTTGTGTTTTCTATAATACTAGTAGTGTCATATTTTATTGGTTAAGGATACAATGATAATTACCCATCAAGTATTTCTTTACTTAAAGAAGAGTATGAGTTAACAAAGGTAAAATTTCCCTATAAATAAACATTTTATTTTTTAGATAGTCTTTTTACCGTCACCAGTTGTCATCAACTCACATTTTATTATCCATTTAAATTCGCTATTAATAATAATAATAATAATAATAATGCTTTATTTAGAGAAGGTAACCCGATTAGTACAAAGATTACTTTACGGTCTTTTCTATTACATAAAATGATACAATATTTTTTAATGCATGAGATAGTACCCTAAATGAAAAGTAAAATAAAGCAATTTGTTCACATTGTTTTAAACAATAGTAATAATCAAACATCTTGTTCACCAAACATTTATTTACAGTTGTCATCAATTTCTCAAAAATAGGTAAAGTTGGTGACATTTTATTATCCATTTAAATTCGCTATTAATCCAAAATTACTTAATTTTTCAGACGGTTTGAAAAGAGGAAGAGACAGAAGAAATCACGAAGACCAGCCTCTGTTGCTCCAATGACAACACTAGAACCGATCGAAGAGACAATGAACGAGTTCGATGACACCGCTTCAGTAGAGAGATTCGGACGTCAGTACTCAAACGACGCATTATCTGTGGACTTCTCTGACATTTTCACAGTGGCAACTTACGATACAATGGGTTCTATTGATGACCTGGAGTCTATGGATGGAACAATTGATGACACGGTATCAACTGTCAGCAGTTCGCCCTCTAGCGGCCAAAACTCTCCTCCTCCAATGTATGAGGAAGCTTTTGACTTTGTGACAAAACTCTGATGAACAAGATAAATCTACCCATAATGCATACTACCCGAGAATAAAGTGCTCAGCAAACCACTGGTTCACAAACAGGGTAAAGGGAGCGTCAAGCTGAAATATGGAATCCTTAAAGCCAGAATAAAGGCGAGGTTATAGGCGACCTTAAAAGTGGAATTTCCACAAGTTTTTGGCAGCTGTACTTTTCCAAAAGCTACGACGGTATGACAATAAATGTCAACATGACAGCTATTCCAAGAAATATTAATGAAGATATTATCTGTGATAAGATATTGTTTTTGTTAAATCTTTATTTATTTTGTTTGAATACTTATTTTCAAATTATTGTTATTGTTACATTACATTTTGATTAAAATCCCAATTTTCGTAAGTAGTTTCTTTTAGTTCATTATGAAATCTTTGTAGTTCCTTCTGTAAAAAGAAAATAATATGCTTAAATAATAATAGTAATCACGATATCACTGTAATTTATCTTTCAATTTTGTTATTTCAACATATGTAACGTAATTGTGTACACAATTAAAACCATATTCAATATTAATTGTAACTCCTTCCTTTTAAAGATTAGAGGCACCAGATAGTTTGAAATCATGATCATCAATTAAAATAAACAAAAACTTAACACATTAAAATTAAATTCACTTTTAGTTGATATATCTAGTTACACATACAAAACTAGAGGTATTCTGAGCATTGAGCTCATTTCAAAATGATACTCCCGCTTCCCATATGATTATAATGGCCATGTCCACGTCCTCCTTTGGTAGACCCCAAATAAGTGTCAGATCAAAATGTAAAACTGGAGGTGCACATGTACAATGGCAATATGATAATAAAAAATCTTTGAAAATATCATAAAAGTTTATTTAATGGTATAGGAGGAGTTGCGGATAAGAGATGGGTGTCCCTCATTATTATAGAAAGTATGGCAGTGTCCATGTTTTGCTCAGGGAACCCGAAATATGTGTCCGATCAAAAAGTGAAATAAGAGATGCACAATGGCACTATGTAACAAAGACTCTGTGAAAGCCTCGTTAAATTTCATTCAAGAGGAGTTGCAGATCAGAAATGGGTACACTAAAGAACGGACACCCACATCACTAGCGGTGGGTATAGTAAATCACTGATACATGTATTTGGAATTCTGAGATCATAAATGTAAAAATGTTTAAGATTCATGAACTTATAAATCTAACCTGCCAATAAACGAATATGTTATCCAAAAAGCCAGTTAAGGACGCTCCAAACACTGCACACTAAAGAGCTCTGTTTATTGGGTAGTTTTATGCAGTTAGAGTGATCTGCCATTAGATATAAGATTAAAGAAATCTTAATTTACCGTTAATTACATAATTTATAATACATTAAAATATTTTTAGCATTATAAAGGACCAAGAGTAAGAAATTATTTGATTAATTATTTTCATTAATTTTCATAATGTAAGTAAACAACAGTGATTTCTTCTCACAAATAGTCCATTGTCTTTGAACATTTTTCCTGCACAAATAAGGCACGTACCCTATGTTCTAAATGACTGAAAAAGTCTCAATATGCATATCGTTATATGATATATTTTTCTCTGAGTCCCAAAAACAGTTTCTGTTAGTGTTTAGAGCTTCCTTAAGAATTTCAATAAAATAGCTATATTTCTGGGTGTTGAATTTCAAATTCTTCAGATTTACATGTACTCGTATTACAGACAACTATAACCAGAGATATTGGATGCTTTAGACACTGAAATCTATTGCGGAACAATTCCTCACGTTTTAAGAGGTATACATATGGTTGGTACGATTCCCCTGTCAATCCTCTCCTTTGTTTTTCAGGTTTCCGGTTCGTAAGGACAGGGGACCACCTCACAAAGTAGCTGTACTGATGTTGTAAGCAGCTCTGAAATGGTCAAATAATTTTGTGGCATCACTCCCAATGATCTTGTTCTTAAAATGATCTCTTCTGACTTTTTAAAATTAGCATATTGTCACACAATATTCAAAAGTATACGAAAAATTTAAGAATTATAAACAGGAAGAACTTAAAGTGAATGAGAGTAAATCTAAAATTATGGTTGTGGCCACTGAGTCACTTATACTACTGTCCAATAAAACAATGTAAACAAGATGGAGTTTAATAAATCAGTATAGAATAACTGTAATACTTCAATTCTTTTCCAGTATAAACGTTGGACGCAAAACTAAAGGAATTCAAAAATAATAGTTCAATTTTTCAAAATTTATTTTGACTCAGTTTTTAAATAAATCAAGTTTAAAAACTTTCCTAAATTTTTAAAACAAATGCTTCAGGAAATCAAATGAGGTTAAATAGTTAATAATAAAGATGTATGAAATATATTTCAAAGTCTTAATGATAAAAATATGGAGATAATGAACAGTATTCAAGATCAAAAGTCCATAAAACAATACAAAAATAGGAGGAGAACAAAGACGGACTTCCAAAACATCAGAGGTGGGATCAGGTGCCATGGGGGACTGAGCCACCCCTGCCGACCGGAAACACCCGCCTGTGCTCATTGTAAACAAGGAAAATCATCATTCAATCTTCTCTTGAATTGCGTCATGTAGTCGAAGAGAGCATATAATAAATGTCTTACCGAACCCTTTTATCTTTACTTTGAAGTAAACAAATGGGAAGTAGAAAATGAGACCGGCGACGATGGACAAGGTGGCGTAGAGAAATTCAATCTGTGGATTCTCTACAAGTGGTGCAATCACTAGATATATGCAGATCAGCACAAACAAAACGGGTATCACAATTGGAACCTTCAAAAACGATTGAAAAAGAATTTGAGCCATTAAAGACTTAATAGCTCATAACAATGACTGCTTTTCAATTCATGTCTTTCTTGGAAATATTGTACTTATTACAGATTTGGGCTGTGAATTTTCTGTCTTTTTTGATTAGTAGAAATGCTTGAGATGAAAATTTCGTTCGATAGAATGAGGCCAGAGATCATTTTGTGGTGATATAATTTATTACGAATAAACAATTTTTATAAAGATTTCAGTCACAAAATCAACAAAGTGAAAAAAAAATTGCAGTGAATAAAAATAAAGTTGCTATCATTATGCTTAACAAAATGTTCTTTTTGCATGAAAATAATGAAACATATTCTTTTTTTCATTTATGGTGTATTTGATAGGGCTAATGTCTGTAAAAAGCAAGTGAAGATGTGCTAAGCCAAGAACTACAGTATTCAAGAACACAGCCTGATAGGTGTATGTCAGTTTATAGTTTAAGACTGTTGCTTAAGACAGAAAAGGGCTTTTTAAAAATGCAGTTCTTCTTATTTCTTGGTACTGGATTTACCTTGAAGGGTCTTTCCACGTGTTTCTTCGTGTAGCGGAATATTAGGAGACATGCCACAGTCATTGCATACACCAACCAAGTTGTGAAGCCCAGGAAGTCTACTAAAGACCCTATATCTCCAGGTATTACCATAAACAGCGATATCACTATCTGAAATAAAAAAACTTTACGAACAATATAAATCACGAGCAGAGCACACACGGACCTCTTAAACATATGAGGTGGAATTAGGTGCCTTGAGGACCATTCCCTGCCTACCAGTCATGCCTGCCCTGCGCTCCTTTTAGATAAAGGTTTTGGTCAAGACTAGAGGTACTGCGAGCAACAAGCTTAATATATGATATCCTCCGCCTCCCATATGATTATAATGACAAAGTCCGTTTTGCTCTTGGAGACCCAAAATAAGTGTCAGATCAAAAAAGTAAAAGAGGAGGTGCACAATGGCATTATGTAATAAAGAATCTATGAAAGTATCATTAAATGTTATTCGGTGGTATAGGATAAATTGCGGATAAGAGATGGGTGCCCTTCAATATTATAGAAAAATGGCAGTGTCAATGTTTTGCTTTGGAAATCCAGAAATATGTGTGCGATCAAAAAGTGAAATAGGACGTCACAAAGGCACTATATTACAAAGATTCTGTGAAAGCTTTATTAGATTTCATTCAGTGGTAAAAGAGGAGTTGCGGATAAAAGATAGGCACCCCAAAGCATAACAGACGGACGGTCATCCCGTTTATTATATATTTTTAAGAGGGGTATAATGAAATGGGATATTCAAATCGCACTGAGATCATACCTCATTATTGTGTATGATATTGTTGAAGACTTAAGGATCTGTAATGACCTTGGTTCAATGTTATTGCTCAAAAGTTAAGGACACTAGACAGTAAGACTGTGAATTTTTTTATGCAAATATCATTTTAGTAGAAAAATTAATTAATCAGAAGTTAATTTTTTTTATCATTACTATTGTGTTAACCATGGCTAAGGCATTAAAGTCAATTATAATATTATCAAAAGCATTATTTAGCAGGGACGATTATGTTTTTTCCCCAAACAAAATGTAGGTTAATTTAGCTTGAATGAAATGTATGGAGATAACGAACATTTTTCAAGCTCAAAAGTCTATTCAAATAATAAAAGGAAAGGAGTAGAGCAATCACGAAAATCTTTTAACATGGACTCAGGTACCATGGAGGTGTGAGCATCCCCTGCCAATCGGTCACACTCTTTAAACAACAGAATGGTAATATTAATATATATGTTATATCGAAAAATCAATGTACATTAAAACAAATCCATACCGTGAAAACAATTGATGGGAAAGGTGTATAGTATTTACAATGTATGTAAGACAGCACTTCCGGAAAGTGTCCTTCTCTTGCTGCTGCATATAGTGCCCTACAATGTAGATCAAATTGATTCTGTATACACAATCCAATTCTGTCATCAGTGTATTCGCAAAACGATCTTTGGTCAAAATTAAGAAATTAATTGAATATAATCAAAAATTTTTATATTAATATGGCATATTTAAAGAATAAAGGAACAATCACAGACAATGGCATTTTTACAGAAGCCATGCCGCGTACGCGGTCATATATGTCTTTGAAATTCACAAAAACACAGCATACCAAATGGATTAATTCAATTTTGAAGAAAAATTAAAACACCAATTAAAATTAAATAAATAAAACAAAATTTTTTTATAATTGGAATTTTTCTTTTAAAAGAAAAAGACTTTATTTGACAAAGTTTTTAATGTTACAATTATTTTTCAATATATATTTTTAGTTGAGTTAATGGTTAAGAAGATGTGTCATGTTAATATTTGTGCATTTTATTAAAAGAACAAGTTGCTGTCCTTTAAAAAATCCACTGCCGTGAAAACAATTGATGTGTTTCTAAAATTCAAGTAAAAAAATCTAGGTGTAGTAAATATTCATGTACTTTTGTTCACATTTTCTACAATGTAGATCAAATGACTGATTGTAGTATACACAAAATTGTTTAATTTCATCTCCGATTAGCCTTTGGTTTTGTCAATAAAAAAATGGGCTATTTTGATACATGTGAACCATAATGGCTGTGACTTGACACCTGTTCTGGATTTATACGGAAGAAATCTATCATGGGAAAAATAGGTCACCCCATGGTACACGAAATTCACAAAAACACAGCATACCAAATGGATTTTTTTTGAAGAAAAATTAAAACACCAATTAAAATTAATAAAAAAACAAAATTGCTACAGTTTTATTTCTGTTTGACGGCTTTTAATGTATTTGGATTGATGAAATATCAAATTATATTTGCGTATTCTATTTTAAAAATAACAATACTTTTTTTTCTATAATTAATTAATTGTGTTATCTTTTAACAGCTTTAACAGTCGTTGAATTTATCAGTTTTTCAATTCAAGTTGTTAAGATTAAATGTTGACAATATAAACAATTGTAGTGATCATCAAACCTTTTGAATGTTAGTGCCATAAAACATGTAAAATTATATGTTTAGTTTGTATATAAAAGTATATGGAAATAAGAGAGAAATCTCTTCATTTGCCAAGAATATATAGAATTCATATGATATAAGATTCGTAACAAATCTTGTTTATAAACAATTTGTAGGCCTTTTTAATCCTAAAAACATATCGATCTCAAAGTTTTTCTTTAGAGACACCATTACCTTTGCATTCTTACACAAATCTATTCTTTTATTTGCCCCCATCCGGTTTAACAAACTCGAATCTACACTATATATTTCCACTTGCGTGGACCTCTTTTTTGGTCCTGTAATTCTTGCAACAAGATTTTTTTTTTTCTATAAAGGCATAATTGTGTTCCACATCTATACTCACCGCGGCAACAAATTTGCTGGAGAATGATTTCACAAGAGTTTCTATTTCTTGTCTCAATGGTCATAAAGAAGATATTTAAAGATTTTTCCTAAATATTCCTATGTAAATGTTGACAAGGCCCTACCTTAGCCCTGGAATGACACACTTGTAGTGATCGTCAATGACCTCTTTCCTGGTCCAGAATTTTTGTTTTAAAATGCCGAGGTAATTTTTCTGTAAAATTATAAATTAATTGTGATTCAGGTAATGGGAATTATAACGAACAAAAAAAAGTATTGAAAATAAATGGTTAAGTCGGAAATCTCCCCACCCTGTTCGGAAGCAAAGACCACAGAATTCATAAATGATAAAAGAGAAAATGGATCTGATTTAGAAACACTTTGTACAAGCTTTTTTTTTAATTCTTAAAAACACATTGATCACAAACAGACACCCTAATCTTTGCTTTTATTTTCATTGCCGAAACATAAAAAAAAACAAATGCAGAAAAACGTATTTAATAGTTTACTTTCATCTGATACTAATCAAAATTTGTAATCAGCAAATAAGAAAATTTGTATGATATTAAAGACTTACTTGACTGGATTTTTCAGTTCTTCTGTCACAAAATTTATATTTTGCCTACAATGTTTACTTGACATATTATATTATGTATTATCATTGCATTAAACCTTGGGAATTTTCAATGAGATTATTTATAACTTCTTATGATAAATCTGATGCTTTCACAAATTTTATGTGATTAATTCCTTTTAACTAATTGACTCACCATCCACCGTAAGCAAATATGGCGGTGTAAAATGACATTGCAACATTCGAGAGCGAAGTCGTACCTTCAAAACTGTTTTTAAATTGATCAGTGTTTCCTGTACAAAGAAAAGCGAACTTTTAGCGCTAGCTGATTGAAATATGTGCACTTTTCTTTGTCCAGATATATATGATTTACCTTGTATAAGCTTGACGATTCCTCCGATCGAAATGACTGTTAAAGATGCTAGCTTCACAAAAGTAAATATAACCT
The DNA here is from genome assembly GCF_032062105.1 of Saccostrea cuccullata. NCBI lineage: Eukaryota > Metazoa > Mollusca > Bivalvia > Ostreida > Ostreidae > Saccostrea > Saccostrea cuccullata. Next base: position 16,768 of record NW_026939256.1, on the reverse strand, counting down.
GAGTCCTTCCCGCTAACGATGTACTGTAGCTGTTAATGACTCCCAAGGTCACTAAAAAGTAGAAAAAATTTAATAGAGTAAAACTAGTAACCAGGTGATAGAAAAGACCCTATTAAGGTTAATGGGGGGGGGGGGGGGGCGGGGTTGCGTCACAAAAGCAATGAAGAGTGAAAACAACAAACAGTGATTGTCTTTTTAAAAAATCCGAAAACAATACATATTTGTGAAGAGCGCATAAACACAGCTGTCTAGGAACTCCAGAGGTGAGATCAGGTGTCTAGAAGGAGTGAACATCCCCTGTTGAGCAGTCACACCCCTGTAAGCCATATGTATAGATCATGCAGAGGGAAGTCTCCATATTCAAATTAAGTAAATAACAAAGGCCTGAAAAACGTATCAAACAAGTCAGCCAAAATACAACCCAATTATAGGTTATATTTGCCATTTGACAAGATAAAAAATTAAGGAAATGCGACGAATTTAAACCCACGTTACATCAGCTTATTAATAAATAAGGAAAGTTGACCAAGGAAAAGCTGAAGTCAACTCGTTTGTGATACAATTTAGTTGTTAATTGGTCTTTATAATCGGTAAAACATCCAAATATGAAACATTTGTCGCAGACTCTGTGGTGTTTTTTATTTTAAATATAAAAAATTACCAATGACGACTGCTGCCACAAGCTTGATTGGGAGGGCAGGGGACCCACAATAATGGAAAAGAGTGGCCATGTTTTCTCCGAATGTCAGAGCAACGACGGCTATAGAGGCTGTCCGAATGACAATAATTGATATCCAGGCATAAAGGAATGCAGGTATGTCTCCAAGGCCTTCTTTGATGTAGATATATTCTCCTCCTGATTTCGGTAGGACGATACCTAATTCAGCGTAAGACAGTGCACCTTCAAATGAAACGAAAGAAAAAAAATCCATATCTTGGATCTAATCTTTCAGATTGATATTTCAAAAATCTATTTATCTTAAATTATTATTATTTGATTTTTTAGAATCATGAAGACAATGACAGTGCGTGATTGTTTGTTGTTTTATATCCTTTGCGCAATGAATCTTTCAGCTCATTTCATCGATGAAACGTAAAGTTGTCAAAATTAACAATTTTTGTTTCCATATGTATTTATGTCAATACGATATATCCCGGTAAGCTTGAAATGAAAGATAATGATTGGAGACGCAAGAACATGCTCTTCGTATGAATTTTATTTAAATTTGAGGTCAATTATTGTCAAACAAGTTGCTGAAACAAAAATATCAGCAGTCTCATTTAAAGTCTTCATTTTAAATCCGTATGTTCTATGGCTATGGTAGATACAAGGACCTTGTCAGCTTACATACTTTTTAAAAATATTTTAATTAATTTAAAACATTACAGCAATCATTCCTCAATATGTTGATTGTGAATTATTCAACTTATTTATTTATCTTAAAAATATTTACCCATTAAAGAAATAAAGCCTTTATTTTTGAGTATATATTATCAAAAACATTATGATTCACTTAAACCATTTACTGAAAATTTCAGTTCTCGCCCATTACTTTTAGAACACCTTTGTCCACGATTTTATGGGAAATGAAAATTCCTGATCCTAAAAAAGCAATTATACCAATGTAAGTTATCAACCAACAATTTTCAATTGCCAATGAGTATATGATTAATTGATGTTTACATTTCCTATGTCTTTGTCCGAGATAAAATTACAAATAGTAAATGTACTTTATTTCCCCATTAATGTATTGGTTCATCAATAGGCGCGGTAAAAAAAATCACGTGCAGAGCGGGACAAATAGTTAGACAGAAGCAGGGCTTGGAGCACGTGGATTGGCGGAATCAAAATTCAAAAGCATGTAAATATACTTGTTAGGCCATTAAATACATACTGAATTGTCAAAGGATTTTCCATTATTTTCCGATCATGACAAGGAGCACATGGATAATAAAGGTTAATAAAAATCAAGTTCTTTTGGTAAATCATTAATATTTGAATATATTCTAAAACGCAAAAGTTGTTTTTTTTTGCTACGGTACATGTTTTATGCAATTTTCATAATTGCAAGAAATGAATAGATATAGAAAATATTAATTCCCCAAATAATTATAAAAGATACCGGTATATAATAAAGGACATTTTCTTATAGACTTTAATATTTTGATTAACTTAAAACATGACAGCAATTGTGAATAACTCAACTGATTAATTTATCTTTAAAAAATATTTACCCATTAAAGAAATAAGGCCACTGTTAAACATTAAATAAACAATTTATAATCGATATTTTATGATTTATAAAGCGTTTTCAAGGATAAGCTCTCACATTTATTTATTTAAAATTTGATGAAAATTTCACGAAGAAAGAAACTTGACAGATTTTGCTTGAAATAGAATAAACATGGCTTTTAGTTTAACGTCCCCTTATTGTTTTCTTCCTTCGTTTTTGAACGTGAAGACTTGATGAATTTTACCTATGATACTTCCGACAATGAGAGATGTGCCTCTGATCAGCCCGATATTTCTTTTCATTCGGACCTTTTCGGGGATCACCGTCACTAGTGTATCTCTGCAGTCCGGACTATCCCTCCTACGTCTGCTGCGGGAACTAGTCTCACCACCATTATACTCTGTAACGAATATATCTTGCATTTTCTCTCCTTGTAGTTTGTTTTTCTCTCCAAAGACCTATAAAACGGTGCCAAACATACTCAACTGGTATGCTGTAATGGTACTTGTTTCTACAGGCTTAATAGCGCATAATTGCATTGAAACTATTTGTATGTGTTCGGTGCTTTTACATGTTTGCTTGGAAAGATTTCACGGAAATACCCGATCCACGCGGAAAAATGTTCCTTTAATGTATTTCACAAAAAAGTATATTTATCAAATAATTTTCAACATTATTTACTATAGTAGCATTCTGAGAATGCTGCATGCGTAACACAGAGTTTGCTGACTGTATTTGCATATTTTCTTTAACAGTTATCTGTTACTCATCAAGACGATTCGCATTCCAATTTAAAATCAGCTCAACATATATAAGCTACTAGAAAAGAAGCCTGCATAAAACAAGTGGGACAGACAAACAGGAAAACAGAGAAAAATGTACATCTAGTCCCCATCCATAAGGGTAAAATGGCGATTTGCACGAAAAGAATTTCAAATTATAAAATACATGTACTCAGCTATGCTGTTTATACAAACCAGCAAATGTTCTCCTTTCCATCACTTAGCCTTAAAATGTTCTTTAGTTTACATACATAAGACCTAGTATGTCTTTTTTTCTAATCTTATCGTAAATTTACACAGAATGTGTACAAGACAGTAGGACAGAGTAATACATACAGTCAGATCATGGAAGATAAGGAATCTCAAAGCTCTTCTTACATGATTTTCTGCTGTACACAAATGTTGAATGGGAATGAGGAACTGCATGAAATGGTATAATTAAAACATTTAAATTATTTCATTAAACTGAGCACGACTGGTAAATACTCGTAGGCATATGCAATTTTCGATATTACCATCAGCACCTTTTTAGGTCACCTGAGTCACTCAGGTGACCTATTGCTATCTGTTTTCGTCCGTCGTCGTCCGTCGTACGTCGTTCGTCGTCAATCGGTCGTAAACTTTTGAACATTTTCAGCTTCTTCTCTGCAACCACTAAACCAATTTCAACCAAATTTGGCACGAAGCATCTATGGGTGAATGGGAACAAAAATTGTGAATTTCATCCCTGTGGTCCCTGTCCCGCTGGGGCCTTGGGGGTGGGGGCAAAACCACTAAAATTAATGCAATCTTTAACAAGAGGCCCATGGGCCTTATAGGTCACCTGAGCATCATGCTACAACTTTACAATGATTGACTTAATTTGGTTCATGTTTCAAACTAGATGTCATGGCATTCACAATTTTGAAAGAGGCACCATTATGGCACGCCAAATTCACAAAAATGAGCAAAACATAGTTTCATCGATAAACTTTATCGGTTGTAAACTATAGTTTACAAACCGTAAACTATAGTTAACAACCTTAATCTGTATTTTACATCTGTAAACCATAGTTAACGCGATAATCTATGTTCCACAACCGTAAACTACACTTAACACCGAAAACAATCATTTGCGATTGCAAAACATAGATTATCTGATAAATACAGTTTCACGATTTGTAAACTATAGTTTACAAACCGTTAACTATAGTTAACGATCTGATAAATATAGTTTCACGATTTGTGAAACTATGATTAACAACTCTTAACTATAGTTTACGATTGTAAACTATAGTTTACAAACGTGAATCTATGTTTATCAACAAAATCTATTGTTAACGCTTATTACAGACAGATAAACTTAGATTATCATTCGTAAACTATGGTTAACAACCGTTAAATATAGTTTTACAAATGAAAACTATACTTAACGAATCGTTAACTATAGTTTACGGTTTGTAAACTATAGTTTACAGTCGATAAACCTAGTTTATCAATTGTGAAACTAGGTTTAGCTCATTTTTGTGAATTTGGCGTGCCATACACCATTGCTAATCATAACCATACACTTAGCATGTTTAGTTTGGTTACTTCATACCCATAGACAGAATAGGAGAACAAAAAAATGCATTTCGACTAATCAGTAATATTCAGCAATAATCAGTATAGTGCCACTGACCTTTGGTCTGCACAATTCACAATTTTGAAAAAGGCACCCTTGCTTAAAAATATTATAGGAGTAAAGAAGAAGATTTTTAAAGATTGCACTAATTTTAGTGGTTTTGGCCCCACCCCTCAGGCCCCAGAGGGGCAGGGACAATGAAATTCACAATTTATGTTCCCCTTCACCCATAGACGCTTTATGTAAAATTTGGTGGAAATTAGTTGAGTGGTTGCAGAGAAGAAGCTGAAAATGTTCAAATGTTAACACGACGACGCACGACGAACGACGAACGAGTCCTCTACCAAAATTGTGAAATTCATGACCCTGGGGTTCTTGTGCTATGGCGGGGCTAAATAAGTATATAGTGAAAATGCATTATTTCTTTGAAAATCTTCTTCTCTACTCCTGGGTATTAAATAAACTAAGTAAGTACATAGTTATGATGAGCAAGAGTGACTCTACCAAAATTGTGAATTTTATGGCCCCAGGGTCAGGGGTTCTGGTGTTAGGGCGGGGCTCTTTTTATTATATAGTGAAAATACACGAATTGTTTGAATATTTTCTTCTCTGCTCCTGGTATTAAATAAACTTATTATGTACATAGATATGATGAGCAAGAGTGCCTCTACTAAAATTGTGAATTTCATGGCGCCAGGGTCAGGGGTTCTGGTGTTAGGGCGGGGCTCGTTTTATTATATAGTGAAAATACACGAATTCTTTGAATATTTTCTTCTCTGCTCCTGGTATTAAATAAACTTATTAAGTACATAGATATGATGAGCAAGAGTGCCTGTACTAAAGTTGTGAATTTCATGGCCCCAGGGTCAGGGGTTCTGGTGTTAGGGTGGGGCTCTATTGATTATATAGTGAAAAAACATTAAATCTTTGAATATTTTCTTCTCTGCTCCTGGGTATGAAGCATACGAACTACCTATATAGTTATGAGCAAGGGTCCTAATCTTCTAGAATTGTGAATTTCAAGGCCCCAGGGTCAGTAGTACTACAGAGGGGGGGGGGTGTGCTTATGTACTGAAAGATCATGAATTGTTTGAAATTTTCTCCTTGGTATTAATCAAATACTTTTGAAAAGCAAGGATGCCTTTTCAAAAATTGTGCAATGTGTGGATCTAGGCCTAAGAATCAAGGGTTCATATGTGGTAGCGGCACTACTAATTATTGCTGAATATTACTGATTTGTTGAAATGCATTTTTTGTTCCCCTACCCTGCCTATGGGTATTAAGTAACCAAACTAAGCAACTGCTAAGTGTATAGTTATGATGATCAAAATTGTAAATGCTATAGCATCTGGCTTAAAACATGGATCAAATTCAATCACTGGAAAGTTGTTGCATGATGCTCAGGTGACCTATAAGGCGCATGGGTCTCTTGTTTTATATTGTCGGGTGTCGTCGTGGAATGGGGAGTGTTGTATAGCAAAATTTCGTCTACATCGGTGACGACTGATTACACTGAACAGTGACTAAGTAAGCCGCTTTCAGTACATTAAAATATTTCTTTAAGTATGTTCAAAGCCAATATTTTGGAAAGAAGAGTACGACAGTATTTCATGAACGTGTACCTGAAATGTGGAATGTACTTACCACAGCATTCATTCTTTTAGCTTTGTATTCGTTCACGGTTGGCTCGCGTATTTCTCAGTGTAAAGCACAAGAAATAATTGCATTTAATTTATTTCATTATAATTTTATTTCTGGATTAAGGATTATATACAAGATAGATTTTTACGAAGTAAAGCTAGAACTATTGATTTCATTTTAAATAATCTATGGAAAATAGTACATGTATTTTATACCTTACATAAAAAATCTTGACGTGAGCCCAATTGCAGAGGTGTCTAAGAGAGTACGAACGAACTCCGTATTGGAGATTGATGAAAAAGATCTCTGACTGTTCAAGTGCAGAAGTGCCGAGTATAGAACAAAATTTGAGAGGGAAGTTACACAACAAACAAACAAATACCTAATACCCACAGGCACTTGTTTCGGTAATCAACTGGAGTAACCCCACCCACTCCTCCAAAATCGCACTCATTTACATTTTTATAGGAAATGCACGCAGACACTTGTTTTTGGTTATAAATTATCAACCCACATACTATAGTATAATAATAATGTGTTATTATTAATAACACAAGGTGTCCAACTCCGAATTACCTGGGATACCCCCTCCTCCAGAATCGCACTCATTTAAACTTTCAGAGGAAATGCACTGGCATACCTATACATTCTACGATTAATTATCTACAAAACCATATATAGCATGCTTGTCTTTATTTTCTTTTATCTCCGCTTGTTTGTTCAAATCATGACCCCCGGGGGTAGGGCGGGGCCAAAATGGCCGACCACAGTTTTACATAGAAATATATAGTAAAATTCTTTAAAAATCTTCTTCTCAAGAATAACTAAGTCATAATTGATGATATTTATATGGAAGCATCCTCAGGTAGTGTAGACTCAAGTTTATTCAAATTATGTCCCCGGGGGTAGGGTGGGGCCAAAATGGACGACCAAAAATTTACATAGAAATATATGTGAAAATTCTTTAAAAATCTTCTTCTCAAGAATGACAAAGCCATAATTGATCATATTTATACGGAAGCATCCTCAGATAGTGTAGATTCAAATTTATTCAAATCTTGACCCCCGGGGGTAGGGCGGGGCCACTATGGCCGACCAAAGTTTTACATAGAAATATATAGGAAAATTCTTTAAAAAATCATCTTCTCAAGAATAACAAAGCTATGATTGGTCATGGGACTACTTTTGGATTTAAACTTTATAATAATAACCAAGTTCTACTTTTTCCTAGCCACAGTGCTCAGGTGAGTGATGTGGCCCATGGGCCTCTTGTATTTGATGTTATGACTGTGTACTGAGGTAACAGCTGAGAATTAAATGACTTATTGAGGTTAAGCATGTTACGATGTAGTCGTAAAAGACAAAAATTATGTTCAGGAAAATTAATAAATTTGTTTATTGTTGGACAGATATATTGATGAATGGGTTAAGTTTCAGAGTTCTTTATTATGGGTACGCTGAATCCTTGACTGGTCACACTCTCGGTCTTTCCCTGCTATGCTCTATGGTTTTTAGTGCTTTGGCAAGGCAACTCATCGTCTCATCAGGCATTACTAGTATCTAAAAGTATAAAATTTGTCCTTGTATGGCAGCTTATGGCGAGGGTTCAAATTCCTTAAATGCAAGTTAAACTCCGAGGTCAAATGGTCAAAATTGTTGGTACCCGATGGAATGTCTTCTCACAAGGAATACAACTGTGAATTATAAAAGGCCTAGTACTAACAAATCAAAAGTTATTGTCAAGGTTAAAGTTTTTTTTTCAGTGGGTCAAAGTCTAAAGTTAAGATCAAAATACAGTAGCTGGTATCTACAGGAAGGTCTTGTCACAAGAAATATACCCGTGAAATATGAAAGAATTGTAAAAACTGTTCAAAACTTATGATCATGGTTAATTTTTTTTTACAAGTGGGCCAAACTCTTAAGGTCAATGTCAAAAATTTTATACCAAATGAAAGGTTTTGTTATAGTGAAAAAGCATGTGACGTATAAAAGCCCTAGCACCAACTATTCAAAAGCTCTGGCTATGAAATTTTTGTATATCAGTGGGTCAAACTCCAAGGTCAAGGTCACGAGGTCAAATTTGGTAGTTTCAAAAGGAAGGTTTTGTCACAAGCATTACATCTGTGAAATATGAAAGCCATAGCCCTGCCCACTCAAAAGTTATGGACAAGGTTAAAGTTTTTGTGGACAAGCATACAGCCTGAGGGCAAAAACTATATACCTCCGAGTCTTCGATTACGGAGGATAAAACCATCAAGAGAATGTTCAGCTTAGATAACAATGACGGGAATTCGAGTGCGTATCATTACCGCTACATTTTCAAAATTTTCATTACCGCTACATAGTCATTACCGCTACAAAAAACCTTACATTACCGCTACATAAAAAAGTATACATTACCGCTACATTGCCTCTTTCGTTAGCCAGCCACATATGCGTGTACAGTACAACCTATGAATGCATAAGTCCCGCTCCCTGCTCACCACGGGGAGGTGAAAGTAGGTCTTTGAGCAGGATGTTTTTTTATCATTAAAATCAATTTTATTTCATAAAACACAAAAAATAAAAATCCAGCACTGTTCATTGATAAAACTCTAAGTTTCGTCAAATGTTTTTACACTATCGCTAAAGCCTTGAAAACCTTTTGCTTCACATATTGTTGTTTTCTTATAACCATCGATAAGTAAGCCGGCATTCCCTCGATTTGTAACAAACTTCTCAATTGTGGTCATAATGTTCAGATGACGCTAAATAATTAAATTTCGACTGCAGAGTTATTTACATAAATATACTCATTCTGATTAGATAGTGAGTGAATCTGTTGATTAGAACTCATATACCGAACCATACCTGGCTAATTCGATAGGTAGCCGTAATGAGTTGTTTTGGGCTGATTTAATATGTAGCGGTAATGAGTTGTTTTTGGCCGGAAAAATGTAGCGGTAATGAGCGGTCGAAAATCTGAACAAATTTAGCGGTAATGAGTTGAAATTTTTATCAATATAGCGGTAATGTTGACCTCCCACAATGACACGGAACACAGCATGAAGGATAAAACAAATTAAGGATATCCGATTCTCAGCTAGGAAGGATAACTCCAAAAATTAATATTTAATTTGAAATGCATCAAAATGAAGCTTGAAAATGAAATTTTTTCATGCAGCAATTTTCATTTTATTCATCTTTATAACATTCAAGGTTTTTGGAAGTCTATAGAAAAGGTGTTATAAAAGTTGACATTTGTACCCTATGAAAAGGAAAAAATAATATGGTTTTAGAAAAGTAAGATTTTCTTGAATCCAGCCTTAGATATCAATATTTATTTGCATGATATGATATAAGAAGTGATTTGTGGTGTCTTACAATGATAGCAAAAGCCTTTTACACTATGTATTATAGAATACATGACGGAAATAGAATACAAAAAATACCAAATAAGTATAAAAATCCTGACAATTTTTAACCAAAAATATATTTGTTGATCAATTTGCAATTAGAAAATGCATTGCTGATATTCCAATTCGCTTTTCTGCAAAAATATTGGAGATTTGACAATTTTCCCTATGTAATATGATTAACTTAAATCTTTAAGTTTAAAGAAATACTGTGGATAAATTTACATAACTTTGTGGATTCAGAGATACTTTTATGAGTATTTTTGATTACTTAACTGCTAATTTTATAAACCTTAAATACCATTATTAAAAAAAACAGTAAAGAACCTTTTGTTTATCCAGTGGCTGACTCAGCTTTTTTTTTTAAACTAACCTAGCTTGTAATAAGGCCCATTCTATATTTAGATGTCGCGTCATCAAGCCAATTATGTGGATTTAAGAAGTCAAACCACAGACTAATGTGTATACTGTATACGCATCATTAAAGTCTGTAGCACTCGTGCATGCGAGCTAATCCTATTAGTGTATAAAGTGTTTTGAGTTTTCTTCTATAAATAATGTATGTTTGGTTGAACTGGTGAATTTATGACGTAATCCCCAGCTCGGCGCTCATGCGCAGTAGTGCCATCCTGACGACGGTATTTCTAGAGGGAAGGTTATGTAATATTACAGAAAATGAACAAAAATATATGCTTCGGCTGGGTTTTTTTCAAGTGTGTGGCTCATCAATTAAACTTGGAAAGTCTTTTTTTAAATATTGGTAAGTATTAGGTTAATGAAGGGTCCATTTAGAATGATAACATTATCTGTTCAAGTGTTTGTTCTCAAGGCATATATGCAGATAGTACTAATATCAGCTACTTTCGTTTACACCCAGATAAAGAATGAGTGCACTTTAGGAATTGTTATCTGGAACCTTTTCGGCTATCCATTTGAAGCTTCGAATTACAACATATCGCAAAACTAATAAATGATTATTGTGCATGTATATGGTTTTGATATATTTGACTCGATTTTATTGTCATACATATTACTATAATTACCCACAACGTCATTGAAAAGCCTGTAAAATTCCGGAAATTTGAACTGGACCGCTTTCGAAATGAAAGTACCAGCAAATGGGCGGAGACATTTAAATCGCACAGAAGAGGAATGTAAGTTACACGTAAACATACGATTTTCACTACAGTGGATGCTTTTATGTAAAAAATAAAATATATGAATAATGAAAATAAATTAAAAAATATTGAGAAGAATGACGGTAATGAGAAGAATGACGGTAATGCATTTGTCAATACTTTACAAAGATGAATTTAAAATATAAAAAATATGTTACGTTGAATCGGGAACAGTGAATGCCCATGCTTGTAAACGAGTATGTACAATGTAATTAGGAATGGGGGCTTCTTCCAAAATTGTGAATGAATTTTATGGCCTCTGTACCAGAGTTTCTGATGTAAGGTCAGGACTCTGTTGATTGTATAAGTTGAAATCAGCTTCATTCCTTAAATAAGAAAATGCCGTTTTATATTTCATTGAAAATATTGCGATACATATCGCAATACAGTTTAAAATATCGGAATATATCGTCATACGAAATCTCTGGCCAATACCCAGCACTAGTCAGTTGTTCTAGTGTATGGTTTAGGTCTAATGATTTTTATACAGTGAGGTTGCCAATAACGAATCGCACCCGTTAACGAATCACTTTCAGATGAAAATTCTGTATTTTTCTTATCAAAGTCCAATACTTTGCTTAACCTACCCTGTCATGCTGAATTATTCTTGCTTTTATCATTTATCATGAAATTATTAACTTCAACTCGTTCAATGTAATAATTTTTAAATAAACATGAACAAGCTTTTTTGTGACGCAGACCAGAAGCGCACATGCAAGCAGACTACTTTCACTTTTCGGTACCGCTCCAAAGTGAATCGTACATTCTAGGTAAACAAATTTGGTGCAGATGTTTAATAAAATTATGTGTCTAAAAGCACTGAGAGCGTCATACAATTTCTAAATCAGAAATTAATAGTATTCGCTTTAAAGTTGTGGGTATTTAGGTTTCCAATAACGAATCGCTGTTTCAAGAAATATGAGATGCAGGGATCCTGTCCAAATTATAATTTTTCGTATGCGAGTAGTAATAGGGGTCTGGCCGGGGGGGGGGGGGTCAACTGAGTGCACTTTTGGCCTTGGGGGATAGGGTGGTCAAATGAGTGCACTTTTGGCCCTGGGGGGATAGGCGGGTCAAATGAGTGCACTTTTGGCCCTGGGGGATAGGCGGGTCAACGGAGTGCATATTTTGGGCCTGAAATCTGGAAAGACCTATGAATACACAGACTTGGCAGCAATTCAAATCACAGCTACCTATGCATTGTGACGTCATAAACTTGGCATCGATTCAAATCTTGAGTATGACATCATGTTAGTCCTTCAGAGCCTCGCTGGCTGCTTAATTTTGACACTTTAACAAGAGGCCCAGGGGCCACAGCGCTCACCTGAGCACATCAGGCTTGAATTTACTCCACCTCCCCTCCCCTCCAGGCGTTCATCATTTGAACAAACTAGAATCTACACTACCTGAGGATGATTCCATATAAATATCACTAATCATAGCTTTGAAGTACTTGAAAAGAAGATTTTAAAAGGTTTCCCTATATATCCCTATGTAAAACTAGGGTCGGCCATTTTGGCCCCACCCTTGCCCCGGGGGTCATGATTTGAACAAACTTGAATCTACACTACCTGAGGATGATTCCACATGAGTTTCATAATTCCTGGTCCAGTGGTTCTGGAGAAGAAGATTTTTAGCTCTTCTGAGCCAAAGGCTCAAAGAGCTAATGCTATGGCCATTTGTGCGGTGTGCGGTGTGCGTCGTGCGGTGTGCGGTGTGCGTTAACTTTTTAGATTATGGGCCATAACTTACGAACCCCTTGGCCAATTATTGTCAAATTTGTCACAGGGTATCCTTAGCCCAAGGGCTACCATTTATACTAAAATAAGGGTTGAGACCCGTAAACAAGGGGAGATAATCAGGAAAACAAAACCAAAAGTACTGGTTGCTAAAAAATCTTCTTCTCCGGAACCACCTGGCAGATTTTCACCAAACTTACATACAAGGATCAGGATATGTTGAAGATTAAAAATTGTTCAAGGCATGACCCTCGGGCAAAGGGCGTGGTCTCAAGGTCACTTCAAAGTTGACCTAAATTTACAAATAATAAAAATGTTTATATTTTGCTTACTATTAGGTCTAGGATCATCAAATCTTGTAAGTTGATGCATCTCAGGACTTCACATCATGTTAACTCAAAAGTAGGTCACGGTGACCTACTTTTTAAATTTTGTGAGCATTTGTTTTCAAATTGATTTGAAGGCATATTTCGGGCACTTTAAGGCCTATGATCATCAAACTTTGTCAGTTGATGCATCTTGGGTCCTTGAACAACGTCAGCTTAAAAGTAGGTCACTGTGACCAACTTTTTGAACTTTATGACTAATTCTTCTTAAAACATTTAATCCAATTATTTCAGACACTGAGAGGTTTAGAATCATCAAATCTTGTTAATTGATGCATCTTGGGTTTTTAAAACATATTTATGAAAAAGTAGGTCACTGTGACCTACTTTTTGAATTTTACAGGCATTTGTTTTCGAATTATTTAAAAGGCATATTTTGATTACCTTCAGACCTAGGATCATCAAACTTGGTCAGCAGATGCATCTTGTGACTCTGAAAAATGTCGACCAAAATATAGGTCACGATGACCTAGTTTCAACATTTTATGGCTATATTTTGGTATCTTAGGTATTTATTGGCTTAGAATCATCAAACTTTGTGAGTTGATGCATCTTGGGTTTTCGGAGAGTAACAAACAAAAAGTAGGTCACGGTGACCTACTTTTGACATTTTATGGCTTTATTTAAGTAATTATGGTACTTATTGGCTTAGAATCATCAAACTTTGTAAGTTGATGCATCTTGGGTTTTCGGAGAATGATGTCCAAAAAGTAGGTCACTGTGACCTACTTTCGACTTCTTATGGCTATATTTTAGTATCTTAGGTATTTATTGGCTTAGAATCATCAAACTTTGTGAGTTGATGCGTCTTGGGTTTTCGGAGAGTGATGACCAAAAAGTAGGTCATGGTGACCTACTTTTGACATTTTATGGCTTTATTTAAATATCTATGGTACTTATTGGCTTAGAATCATCAAATTTTGTAAGTTGAAGCATCTTGGGTTTTCGGAGAATGATGTCAAAAAAGTAGGTCACTATGACCTACTTTTGACATTTTATGGCTTTATTTAAGTATCTCTGGTAATAACTGGTTTAAAATCACTAAACTTTGTTTGTTGATACATCTTTGGTTTTTAGAGAATGTCGATCAGAAAGTAGGTCATGGTGACCTACTTTTGAATATCTCAGGTACTGTTTGGCTTAGAATCATCAAACTTTGTCAGTTGATGTATCTTGGGTTTTCAAAGAATGTAGACAAAAAGGTAGGTCATGGTGACCTACTTTTAAATGTCTCAAATACTTATTGGCTTAGAATCTTCAATCTTTGTTTATTAATGCATCTTGAGTCCTCAGAAAATTTCAATCTTAATATAGGTCACTGTGATGTACTTATGGTTTTTTATAGCTTTATTATTAAAAATATTTTCAGTCATTATTGGCTAAAAATCATCAAACTTGGTCATTTGATGCAACTTGGGTCTTAGGATACTTAAGGTTAGAGGCTTCAAATAGAAGTGATAGATTGTACAATTTATCAGAAGAGCGATTCAAGGCCCTTGGGCCTCTTGTTCCTATATATTCCTATGTAAAACTTGGGTCGGCCATTTTGGCCCCACCCTTGCCCCAGGGGTCATGATTTGAACAAACTTGAATCTACACTACCTGAGGATGATTCCACATGAGTTTCATCTTTCCTGGCCCAGTGGTTCTGGAGAAGAAGATTTTTAAAGATTTTTCCTATATATTCCTATGTAAAAATTGGGTCGGCCATTTTGGCCCCACCCTAGCCCCGGGGGTCATGATTTGAACAAACTTGAATCCACACTACCTGAGGATGATTCCACATGAGTTTCATCTTTCCTGGTCCAGTGGTTCTGGAGAAGAAGATTTTTCCTATATATTCCTATGTAAAACTTGGGTCGGCCATTTTGGCCCCAACGGTCATGATTTGAACAAATTTAAATCTGCTCTACCTGAGGATGATTCCACATGAGTTTCATCTTTCCTGGCCCAGTGGTTCTGGAGAAGAAGATTTTTAAACATTTTTCCTATATATTCCTATGTAAAACTTTGGTCGGCCATTTTGGCCCCACCCTTGCCCCGGGGGTCATGATTTGAACAAACTTGAATCCACACTACCTGAGGATGATTCCACATGAGTTTCATAATCCTGGCCAAGTGGTACTGGAGAAGAAAATTTTTAAAAATGTTTCCTAGATATTCCTATGTAAAACTTGGGTCGGCCATTTTGGCCCCACCCTTGCCTCGGGGGTCATGATTTGAACAAACTTGAATCTACACTATCTGAGGATGCTTCCACATGAGTTTCATCTTTCCTGGCCCAGCGGTTCTGGAGAAGAAGATTTTTTAAGAATGCCATTAATTTTTAACAAATTCATGATTATCTCCCCTTGGAAAAGGGCGTGGCCCTTCATTTGAACAAACTTGAATCCCCTTCACCCAAGGATACTTTGTGGTCCAAGTTTGGTTGAAATTGGCCCAGTGGTTCTTGAGAAGAAGATGAAAATGTGAAAAGTTTACGACGACAACGACGACAACGACTACGACAACGACAACGACAGACAACGGACAAATTTTGATCAGAAAAGCTCACTTGAGCCTTCGGCTCAGGTGAGCTAAAAACACAGCTGATCGCCAGCTGATTGAAAGAAAAAACAAGTCCATGTTAAAGTTTATACTCTTTTATTCAAGTAAGATACAAAGTCAATTTTTCTTTTTCTGTAGTGTCAGCTTCTTGGGCTCTCCCTTGTGTTTTCTTGAGAGTGATTTCTTTCGTATTTCCACACCAATTTAAATATTTCTCAGACCAATTACAGCCACAATTCTCCAAAGAAGGGGGGTCTTCTACCACCCAGTGATTGGACTTTCACATTCACTGCACCCCCAATAAGATTGGACAGCTTCTCCGGCACTGTTAAACAAAGATATTCTCATTATTTCTTTTATCTCCCTCTCAAAATGTTGGCATATTTTCTTTTCAACCTTAAGCCAATACAATATTCTCCAACTGAAAGTCATGATTAATAAAATGAGCGCAGTGTACTCCAAGCTTTCAGATGAAGTGTGTTGAAATTTTACAAAAAACCCCCACTTTAAATACCTTTACCTGCACGTGCTGACAAGGTGTTGACCTGCACGCTCTCGGCACGCGCTTCCCTCCCAAATACACCTGGTTCACAGGTGTTCTCGGCACGCGCTTCCCGCCCAAAGACACCTGGTCCGCAGGTGTTTACCTGCACGCTCTCGGCACGCGCTTCCCGCCCAAAGACACCTGGTCCGCAGGTGTTGCACGTTCTCAGCACGAGCTACTCTATGACGTCATACAATGTATAAATATGACATGTTTCTGACTTGAAGCTCATTCTGTTGTCAGATCCATCAGCTGATTACATGGATTCCGCTAAGAAGAAACTGCTACATGCCCAACAACTGTTGAGATGGAGAAGACAAGCCAAAGAGTTAGAGCGAATTATTTATAACAATAGATATAGAGAATTGGCTCTCAGGGAAAAAAATGCAAGACTGGTGGAAAGAATGCAGAGAGCCCAAACTAATCAAGAACAACAAAGGACAAGGGCGCATGAGGGACCAAACTCACCTCCTCATTCATCCCGGAAACCCAAGGCCATTTCCCAGTATTATCGAGTCATACTGAATGATAGGATGCACTCTAGAAAATTTAAAGCTCAAGAGGATTTTTACACTGTGAATTTTAAGGAATTTCCAGAGGAAGAAAACACAGCATTTCTTCGACGATTATTTAGAGACGTCCTACAAACTGTCAAATCTGAAATGCAATGTAATCCTAACGATTACCTACGCCTGAACATACGCCACGATTCTCAGGAC
>NW_026939255.1:0-9118 GCF_032062105.1 Saccostrea cuccullata | reverse complement strand
GAAGTGAATTCCAAAAATTATTTGACGTTACTGTAGACATTTGCAGTCTGAATAACATATCCAAAAATCATAACAAACACTTATTGTGTAAAAAATATTTATGGGAGAGAAAAATACTGAAAATATGCAGTTTTTCTCTTATTACCGGAAGTTGTCGTTTTTGTTTCCGGTGGGACTGATATTTTCGAAACTACAAATCAGATGCTATAATGTGATGCTAAAAAAGTTTCATGAAAGAAAAGTTGAAATTTTCGATTTCTTAGATCACTTCCTGTGACGACCGGAAGTGACGGCGGACGATCTTAACCCAAATGGACATGCCTACTTATTAAGATCTATAACTCATATAAGTTTGGTGTCTTTATCTCTTACCGTTTCTGAGATATGACTTAGACAAAATTATTTTGAAAAAAGCGGAAATCGGACATATCTGACGACCGGAAGTGAATTTTGAAAAAATGAAAAAAACGCCTGGGCGTATTTTAGTTCTCTATCATCCCTGAAAATTTCATGAAAATCTGTCCAGCCATCTCTAGAAATCTTGCCGACAAGATTTGGGGAAAAAAATAATAAGAAGAAGAAGAAGAAGAAAAACAGTAGAATCACTATAAGGTCTTCCGACTGAAACGGAAGACCTTAATAAGAAACAATAGAATCACTATAAGGTCTTCCGTGAAACGGAAGCCTTAACTAGATGCGTTCTTGTTGCTAGGGCAACAAGTGGTCTTCCGACCACTTTTTTTTAGAGTTCTATGCTGCGTCATCCCATAAATAGATTTCAGAACGTATTTTTTCGTTTATGTTCATTTACAGTAGTTTCACAACACAGAACGTGATTGTTCCAGGTATTTCACAAAATATCCCCAATATAGCTTTTAAAAATCGGCAAAATGTTCCACACATGTTATAAAAGAGTGAAAAGTAATCTGCAACTGAAAAAAGACAAAAAGAAAGAAAAAATTTGGGGAACGCCTCCAACGGGATTCGAACCCCCGACAGTAAGACAAAGTTTGGTTCATTGGTCATATCTTTGCAATAAACACACGCATGAAGTAAATGAAAACTATATAGATATCTTTGAAGACGTTCTATAAACCCTGAAAATCCGAAAGAAAAATATTGAAAAACAAAAAAGTTGAAAAATTTGACTTTTTGAATTCACTTCCAATTGCACCGGAAGTACGAACGACAAAAAATAAAGGACGTTCGGCACATCTACATGTGATGTTCTTTCATATCCATTAGTTTCAATGTCATATCTTTAGCCGTTTTCGAGAAAAGTAGTGTACAAAAATCCATTTAAAAAATACAAATTTCCCCAAAAATCGCGAACGGAAGAAAATTTTGAAAAAATGAAAAACATGTCTGGAGATATTAACCTGGTGCATCTTTCCTGTAAAAATCTTTGAAATCCGTACAGTCACAGCTGAGATATCGCCATAAATATGAAAAAAAGAATAATAATAATAACTAGATACGATCTCGTTGCGAGCAACAAGAGGTCTTCCGTCCGATTCAGGAAAAAAGTAAAATCAAACTGAAAAAGTGACTTTAAAAATCGGAAACATGGGGGATCGAACCCGGGTTGCCAGCGTGAAAATCCATTGCGGTACCCATTACACGTTTGGGAACCCGCTTAAAATTAACATTCGAATAACGCGAGATTGTTTTCTTATTCCAACATACATTACATTTTTTTAAAATTCAGTTTGGAATTATAACACGAGAGCTAGCTTGCCAAACTTTGATCAAGATGATCACATCGGAATTTGTTGCTTGAGTTTTAACAGTAATTTTTAGGATAGATAATCTATTAATGATGAACAGATTAATACAGTTTTCTTTCCTTTTTTCGATATGTATTCAACTTTTTATCCCATGCAACTCCATATACAGACATGCCAATGTTATATATTTCTGCACTATTGTCGCCATTTGTCTACTACTAAGTCGGGTCATGATGCATTATTTCGTGCCAAACGTCACAAGTAGTTCTTAACGCTATTCCTTTGAAATGTTTGATTTATTTAATAGATGTGATAGCTTCAATGGAAATTAGAAATGTATGTTCTTATAACCAGAATTTCGAGCGTTAAAAGTACGAAAAATTTATCACATTATACAAATATAATTTCGTATACGGCCAAGTAACAATAAAGCTGTGAATTCGGTAAGATTTTCCACGAATTTTGTATCCTGTTTACCCCCAAAGTGGAGATGAGTTACACGTTCATGAAAAGACTGGAATGTTTCGCTGAAAAAAAATCACTCGTCCTCCGACGGTCAAGGAATCTGATACTATTTATGTCACTAACTTGCATTTATTACAAGAATATTCATATAACCTTTAATAAACAATCTTTTAAAAATGTTTTTCTTATTTTTGTCTTTTCTATTCATTTAATATATCACAAGCCTGCGTAAAGAAAAATAAACAGAAGTCAAGTCATAATTCAGAAACATAGTTAATATTAAGTCAGGCAAGTTTCTTGAAAAGTATTATAACCATGGTTTACAGGATAAGTTTTCCCTGGTGCAAATAAAAGACTGAAATCATCGTATTTCCACTTGTAGTCAAGTTGTATTCTAACTTTGAGGTGCAGACAAAAGCGATTTCAATAGAAGTTTTGAGGAAACCTCATGTTAAAAGTATACTCAATGCAACGTAATTGCGATGTAGCAATCAAAAAGAATTCTTTACATTTCATAAATCTTTTTGGTAGAAGCTTCCTTCATCTAAACGCTGAGCTGACCTTTGAGACCCGACTTGCTTAATGGCGGAGTTTACCGAGACCGCCGCCATCTTGGACACACTTCAGATTTTCAAATGCGAATATCTAGTGTGTGGATTGATCAATTCATAGATAAATTATATATTTGGCCTTTCCAGTAGGGTCTTTATTACCATTAATTATATCAAAGAAAAATATTGAAAAACAAAAAAAAGTTGAAAAAGTGTACATTTTGAATTCACTTCCTGTAGCGACCGGAAAGTACTTACGACGCAAATGAAGTCAAAATTGCACATCTATAACTCATGGTCTATCATCTCTAACAAGTCTCCAGTTAATATCTTTAGCCGTTTTCGAGAACACTCGAAGACAAAATTGCATTTTAAAATCAGGAAATTGCCCATAACTTGGCACTGTTAGAGAATTTTCCAACAAACGGAATTTTATATAAAATTCATATAATGACCTATAATTCCTGAAATTTTCATTGAAATCCACCAAATAGTTTACGAGAAATCGCCTGCACAAAATTGTCTAAAAAAAAAAGAATAATAATAATAATAAGAAACAATAGAATCGCTATAAGGTCTTCCGTGAAGACGGAAGACCTTAATAATAGGAAACCGACGAAAACAATAAGGTCTTCCGAAGGAAGTAGGAAGACCTTAATAATAATAATAAGAAACAATAGAATCACTATAAGGTCTTCCGTGAAGACGGAAGACCTTAATAAGAAACAGAGTAAAAACAAAATGTTCGCCAACTTCGTTTGGGGAACATAATAATAACTAAATCTTGTTGCCATGGCAACAAATAAGTCTTCCGTTCTTCTAAATCTGTAAGAATTTCCTTTTTTCTCTGCAAAAAACATAGATATCATATGTACTCTGAAAGAAAAAAAAACTGCAAAAAGGTCTTTCAGTACTTAACGTACATTGATTTTCATAACCAATCTTGTTCTTGCATTTTGGCACTCATAAGAGCTAAACGTGTATCATAGACAAACCAACGGACGAACGAATACCGTACTCTCATAAACTTCACTGTGTTTATGTTCTGGCACAATTGTGATGGTGTTATAAAAATGTCACGAATAAGTTAGTACCACATTAAACGTAAAGTCGTTGATTTTTACAGATTCTACTTTTACCCAACTCTGATTTTCCCCGTTCAGTTCAGTTCAGTTCAGCCTCACTGATACGTTTTGTTACATGTGTATTGTCTATGTCTTGTGATGTGTTTTCATGACGTATTTAAAAAAATCGTTGTTAAACGCACATGGCGTGGTCAAATATATAACATGGTGTCAGAATTTTAAGAGCCGATAAAAACCCCTAACAACCATTGAATGATGGATATGTTAAGCGGAGCAGTTCCTAGGATGGACTGGGAGGCACAGGATCTAGAATGCCTGGAAAACATTCAAACAGCATGCAGATTTCATGTTCTCAGGACCCCTCAAAGAAAAGTCGGAACCGGAAAAGTGTTCGTACCTTATGCTTTGGGTAGGGGAGAAAGGAAGAACGATATTTTCAACTTGGAAACTGTCAGAGGAGGAACAGAAGAAACTTAGAAAATACGTAGAGAAGTTCGAGGAATATGTGAAACCCAGATCAAACGTAATTTTCAGCCGTTACAAATTTCACAGTAAAGTTCAAGAAACGGGTGAGACATTTGAACAGTTTGCAACTCAGTTGAAAATATTAGTGAAAGACTGTAATTATGACAAACCAGATGAAATGGTAAGAGACAGAATTGTGATAGGCGTTAGAAATCCCAAGATTAGAGAAAAACTAATTCAAGTCGGATCAGATCTGCAGCTAGAGAAGGCTATGGAAATAGCTCATGAACTATCACAGGCCCAAGCCAAATCTATGGCAGGAGAAGACCCTTTAGTCAACTATGTTCACAAGGGAAAATCATCTCTACACAGTAAAAGTTTCACAAAATCTGATAGAGGTCAACAACCCAAACACAGATTCAACACAGTAAACATGACAAATCGTGTACCAGATGTGGATACAAACATGATGGGAAACCATGTCAAGCGATAGGACAAATATGTAAGAAATGCCACAAAAAAGCCCATTTTGCACAAGTTTGTCGAACTAAAACGAATAAGCACAAGTCAAAGTCTGTTCGCCTAGTCAAGGAAGAAGACTACTCAGATTCAAGTGACACACAGACAGGAGGTGAATTTCTATTCATGGGAAACCATGTCGACATGATAGATAAATACTCTAACAATGGACTACAGAATTGGAAATTCAGGGGAAACAATTACTTTCCAACTGGACCCCTGGAGCAATGTGCAATGTGTTGCCTTTTCATGAAATCGAGAAGATGCACTGCACAGACACTATCAAACCATCTGAAGTACCACTGAGATCATATTCAGGTCACACCATAAAACCAACACGATTTGTGACTCTACCAGTCAAACACAGAGACAAAACAGTTGATCTAAATTTTCATGTGGTGAAAATGCATGTCAAACCAATTCTTGGAGTGAATTCCTGTGAAAGTCTTGGACTTGTGTCTAGAATTTATAGTCAGAACACTGGCATACCAAGTGACATACAAGAAAAGTACAGTGAAGTTTTTGAAGGATTAGGATGCATGCCGGGAGAGTACACTATAAAAGTGGACCCAAATTTCAATCCCGTCATTCATGCACCTCGTCAGATACCAATATCTCTTCAAGATAAAGTGAAAGCAGAACTGGACAAGATGGAAGCAAATGGTGTTATTGTGAGACAGGATCAGCCTACTCCATGGGTGAATTCAATGGTCACCCCAATCAAATCCAATGGAAAAGTTCGCATATGCATAGATCCTCAGACCTTAATAGAGCCATTCTCCGTGAGCATTTTCCGCTGAAGACAGTAGATGAAGTCATCACACAGATCAGAGATGCTAGCATGTTTACAAAACTCGATGCAACATCTGGATTCTGGCAGCTCAAGCTTGATGAGCAGAGCACCAAGCTATGCACCTTCAACACACCATACGGAAGGTACAGTTTCACTAGAATGCCCTTTGGCATCAAATCTGCTTCGGAAGTCTACCAGAGAAGCTATCTCGGATATGGTTAAAGACTTTCGAAGGATGCGAAGCTATTATAACGACATCCTATCTGGGGCAGAGATCAGCAGGAACATGATGAACGTCTAAAATTTGTTCTGATTGTGTGAAGAAATTCAACTTGAAACTCAATCCAGATAAATGCGAATTTCGCAAAGACAAAGTCACATACGTAGGACATGAACTT
The DNA here is from genome assembly GCF_032062105.1 of Saccostrea cuccullata. Classification (NCBI taxonomy): domain Eukaryota; kingdom Metazoa; phylum Mollusca; class Bivalvia; order Ostreida; family Ostreidae; genus Saccostrea; species Saccostrea cuccullata. The sequence goes on along the minus strand of NW_026939255.1, from coordinate 3,115 downwards.
TCAAAATCCGGAGTCAGACCAGATCCAGAAAAGATCAGAGCAGTACAAGAGATGAAACCGCCAGGAAATGTGAAGGAGCAAATGACATTTCTTGGATTTTGTGCAATATTTGGGAAAATTTATTCCAAATTTATCTGAATTCAGTGCACCATTGAGACAGTTACTCAGCAAAGACATTGCATGGCACTGGGAAGAAGAACAGATGAAGAGCTTTGAGAAACTAAAGCAGTTAGTGACAGAAGCGCCAGTACTTAGATACTACAACCCAAAGAAAGACTTGGTACTTACCGTGGACGCAAGTTCAAAGGGACTTGGGGCTTGTATTTTCAAGAGAATCAGCCTATTGCTTATGGATCTAGAGCATTGACAGACAGTCAACAGAATTATGCCCAAATAGAAAAGGAAACTTTGGCAATCACTTTTGGCTGTACCAAATTTCACCAATATATCTTTGGACGTCATGTGGTTGTGGAAAGTGATCACAAACCTTTACAGAGCCTCTTCATTCCGCTCCACCGAGATTACAAAGACTCTTATTATGTTTGCAGAAGTATGACTTAGAAGTGATTTACAAGCCTGGAAAGACTATGAATTTAGCAGACACTCTCAGCAGATCATATCTCAGTGAGACGAAGGAAAACCTTGTTCCAGACATTTCAGTGAATATATTCACTTGATATCATACTTACCAGTTTCTCCAATTAAATATGAAGAGTTCAAGAAAGCTACAGCAAATGATGCAGAATTGCAATTCATTTCTTGACACAGTATTAGAGGGATGGCCAGACTCGAAAGCTGAAGTTCCAGATGAGATCAGGATGTACTGGAATATTCGAGACGAAATCTCATGTGTTGATGGACTTTTATTCAAAAGTCACAAGTTGATCATCCCGCAATCAATGAGAACAGAAATGCTGAACCTGATTCATAGCTCCCACTTGGGAATTGTAAAGTGTAAGAGCAGATCCAAAGATGTGATGTATTGGCCAGGAATGTCTAAAGACATTGAGAAAATTGTATCACAGTGTGAAGTATGTGCACAGCACTCTACATCAAACCCGAAGGAACCACTTATTCCACTAGAAGTACCTGATAGACCATGGGCCAACATTTCAGCAGACATCTTTGAGTTTGAGAACCAACAATACCTGGTATCAGTTGATCATTACTCAAAATGGCAGAAGTCGTAAAGTTACCTGGACTTAGCAGTTATGCTACCATACAGTGTCTGAAGTCCCAATTTTCCAGAAACGGACTACCGATAAAGTTCTTACGGATAACGGACCACAGTTCAGCAGCAAGGAATTCAGAGACTTTAGCAAGGAGTACAGTTTTGTTCATGTGACTTCATCACTCCATTTGCCGCAAGCCAATGGACAAGCAGAAAGAACAGTTAGAACAGTCAAGAACTTGTTGCGTAAAGCCAAAGACCCATACAAATCTTTGCTTGACTATCGTAATACCAACATCGAAGAAATTGGTTTGTCACCTGCACAGATGTTCTTAGGCAGAAGACTAAAAACAGACTTCCACTGCTTCTCCGCTCTTATCAGCAGCAACATCGTCAAATGATCTGAAGATGCGAATGGAAACCAGAAAGACCAGACAGAAGTTATATTTTGACAGACATGCAGGCAGAGAACTTCGACCACTTCACTCAGGTGAAAAAATAGTCATCAAACATGGAAAAGATTGGATACCTGGAAACGTGATGAGTGAACAGAGCAACAGATCCTACATAGTCAAGACCAATGATGGAACCAAATCAGAAGAAACCGCAAACACATCAGACCAACTGCAGCACAATTCAAACATCATCAATCCGCAGAAACAGAAATCTCCGATTCAGCCAACCCAACAAAAACCAAAGAAACACCTGGAGAAAATCTACAAGAGGTCGCAAGTTCACCGCAATCCTCAGACCTGCCGAAACTCCCTAAACCATCACACGGTCATCCACCATCGTAACCAGGTCAGGACGTGTCGTGATTCCACCAAAGAAATTTGACGACTTCACCAAATAATTGTGTTGTGAAATTTAGTGTATTTGTGAAAAATGTTTAATTTGTGTTTAGTGCTATGTGTATGTGTGATTCAGTAATTCTCAAATTTAGGAGCCAGGATTCATAAGGAAAACTTCAATTCTTCAAGATATTTGTAATTTGTATTTCGAACTGGTTAAATATCAAAATTAAGAAATTTGAAATGATTTTTTTGTAAAGTTCATTCTTATTGTAAATTTTACATTTATCTTAAGGAGAGGGATGTAATGTATTCTACTTTTACCCAACTCTGATTTTACCCGTTCAGTTCAGTTCAGTTCAGCCTCACTGATACGTTTTGTTACATGTGTATTGTCTATGTCTTGTAATGTGTTTGTATGACGTAGTTGAATAAAATCGTTGTTGAAACGCACATGGCGTGGTCAAATATATAACATAATACTATCGAGATTTGTCAGCAGAAAGATGATTCAACTACAGGAATTATTCAGCAATCGATTAATTGATTATATTATGTTGTTTAATGTCCGTCTGAGAATTTTTCACATGGAGATCTCCACTCGCCGGTGGAGACTGCAAAATGTTGTCCTATAATTTGGCTCTAATCGCCATTGAGCAGTGAGGAATCTTTTTGAGTCAGTACCATCTGACACACGGGACCTCGATTTAAACGATCTCATCTGACGGACCGGTCTCCACGTCCCACAACTGAAGTCCATAATACAGATATATCTAGCCATGTTTTTATTTTATTTTTCATTTCTCAAATTTGTTGCATCAGATTTTCTTAAAAATCGTACTTAATAAAAATCATTTCGAACAACTTTATTGCAATGCATACAGCGTCCGGTGATTTTGATTTTACAGGTCAATACATGTGCATTTAGTGTAATACTTCTTAAGCAGAAAAAATATACAGAGAGTGACTATGACGGGCTATGAAATTAGAAAATATTTGATAAAGAATGGGTACAACTGATATAGAACTGATTTTTTGTCTATGTAAATGGATAGGATACTAGTAATCAGGATTAAAAGGGAATCTCTCTCTCTCTCAGACATGTAAATTTCAATATCTTGCGTAATGAAAAATCTACTATTATGAATATGAA
>NW_026939254.1:0-9070 GCF_032062105.1 Saccostrea cuccullata | reverse complement strand
TTCATAGTCCCCCCTGGGGCCTGAGGGGTGGGGCCAAAACCACTAAAATTATTGCAATCTTTAAAAATCTTCTTCTTTACTCCTGGACATCAAGCAGGCAAACTGTTGGCATGAATGTAATGAGCATTGAGTCCTCTACCAAAATTGTGAAATTCATGCCCCAGGTCAGGGGTTCTAGTGCTAGGGCGGGGCTCAATAGATTATATAGTGAAAATACATTATTTCTTTGAAAATCTTCTTCTCTGCTCCTGGGTATTAAATAAACTAACTAAGCACATAGTTATGATGAGCAAGAGTGCCTCTTCCAGATTTGTGAATTTTATGGACCCAGGGTCACAGGTTCTGGTGATAGGGCGGGGCTCTATAGATTATATAGTGAAAATGCATTATTTCTTTGAAAATCTTCTTCTCTGCTCCTGGGTATTAAATAAACTAACTAAGCACATAGTTATGGTGAGCAAGAGTATCTCTTCCAGATTTGTGAATTTTATGGCCCCAGGGTCAGGGGTTCTGGTGATAGGGCGGGGCTCTATAGATTATATAGTGAAAATGCATTATTTCTTTGAAAATCTTCTTCTCTGCTCCTGGATATTAAATAAACTAACTAAGCAAATATTTATGATGAGCAAGAATGTCTCTTCCAGATTTGTGAATTTTATGGCCCTAGGGTCAGGGTTTCTGGTGTTAGGGCGGGGCTCTATAGATTATATAGTAAAAATGCATTATTTCTTTGAAAATCTTCTTCTCTGCTTCTGGGTATTAAATAAACCAACTAAGCAAAAAGTTATGTTGAGCAAGAGTGCCTCTTCCAGATTTGTGAATTTTATGGCCCCAGGGTCAGGGTTTCTGGTGTTAGGGCGGGGCTCTATTGATTATATAGTGAAAATGCATTTATTCTTTGAAAATCTTCTTCTCTGCTTCTGGGTATTAAATAAACTAACTAAGCACATAGTTATGATGAGCAACAGTGCCTCTTTTAAAATTGTGAATTTTCTTGCCCCAGGGTTAGGTGTTCTGGTGTTAGGGCGGGGCTCTATTGATTATATAGTAAAAATACATTAATTCTTTGAAAATATTTTCCTTTGCTTCTGGGTTTTGTGCCAATGATCCAAGTATACATACATTTATGATGAAGAATGGTGCATCTAGCAAAGTGGTTTTTTTATGCCCCCAGAGTCAGAGAGGGGGGGGGGGGGGTTACATAGTCTGAAAATAAATTAATGCTTTGAAATCTGCTCTTTGGTATTAATCAACCATTTTATGACAACATTTTCAAAATTTTGAAATACCGGTATGTGGCCCATGGATCATTGGTTCCTTTAGGGTGAGGTACATAACTGGGTATAAAATGGAAGTGCATTTTCTTTTTGTTACTTTGATCTAACTCTGGGTATTAAGTAAATAGAGTAAGCTAAGTTAATAATTATGATAAGCAATGGTGCCTCTTTCAAAATTGTAGATTGTGAATTGAATTCCATGGCCTCTGGTTTAAAACACAAACCAAATTTAATTGTTTGAAAGTTGTTACACAATACTCAGGTGACCTATAAGGCCCGTGGGCCTCTTGTTTGTCTTAGCTATCAATGTCTATAATCAGTCAAACATCCAAATATGAAAGGAATAAATGACAGCCAACCAATATAACTAATATTTGGCATTTTGCGATTTTCAATGTGTTTGAAATATAGAAATATACAAATGTAATGGTGATTTATTTAAACGTACGTCCACTGTTGGTGAATGAGGACATATTGGAGAATTAAACATTGAAGTTCAAACACTCTATTGGGAAAAAAAAATGTCAATTTTCAACAGGGGTAAAAATTTTTATATAGTAGACAGTGCATTCAAAAAAAAATTGCTTTTTTTTCTTTGGGTTTTTTGTCGTTAGAAAATGACTCTCGTCATTTCATTATTACGTACCTAACGATTACACATCTTTACACTGGCCTGGCACAGTGGTTAAAATTCTTTATATAATCTAGGTTCGTAATTTTTAAAAAGGAATGCTCCTCCCAAAATTGGGAAGTGAGTGATCCATGGGTGTTAAGTGTTTGTGTTAAGACGAAGTTTACCGGATCGTAAAGTTAAAATGTATGTATTCTCCTTCTAACCAAAAGAGTGTTCCGCGTGGCGCCGTGTCCTTAAGTTGCGGATTCGAATCCACTGCGGGACGCGGAGATCGGTCCTTCGGGATGATACCGTATGAACCGATCGAGGTCCCTCGTCATAGTAAGTGTTGACATGCACGCAAAAAGACCCTCATTCATAAATGGCCCTGAGGGCCATGTATAGATGTTTATGTAAATTCACTGCCCTCTATCCACAAATGGTTGTGTCTCCATGCATACGAGAGAAAAATCCTCTAGGGGATGTTCAACAACGCACGCCGATATTTCCAATACCATAGTTATGTCAGGTGGTAGTCAGAAATTCTTTTTTTCTGTTTTTAATGCCTATATTTCGAATCCAACAATGTTTCGATTTTTTGGTCCCATTAGGTTCGATTTGTATTGTCGTAAATGTATTGTCGCTCTCAAGGTCAATGCGATGTTTTATGCACAACATAAACAAGAATGCCATTAACAAACTAGATTAATTTGTGTACGGATAAATGAATACAACCTTCAAAGTTTACAGAATCAAGGTCCTACAAACTTAGCTGCAGAACTGTAGCTCTCCAAAAAAAATAATTATATTGACATACAGGTCTGTAAATTCGACATATATTTTCAGAGCAGCTATTACACCAAGTAGGGTAAATATGTGTATTGCACACTGGTGACACGTAATTCATATTTGAAAAATGTAAGCAAACAGGGTTATTGTACTCGTTGCAGAATGCAAATGTACTTTCCTAAAACACACCCCCTCCACCAACACACACACATTTTTTTTCCAACATGCTTAATAAATCCATTTAAGAAAATTATTTCATTCTTTTTCATTCTTTTATGAAGAAAACCTGAAATCACTGAGTCTGAATTTGTTTTTTTTTTTATCTTATTGTGGTATTGTCCAGGAACAAGGGAGCGTAAAGCCTAAGGCTATATTATGCGACATACATTCGAGGGCTGTTCATTGTCCAATAATGTCCTTGGTGCTCGGAAAGAAGCAAAATACGCTTTTCAAAGGTTTTAATGATTTGACTGAATATTCTCTTTTAATTTAAACACATGTCCATGGTATTTGATCCAATTGCTATGGTGTTCCGCTGGGGCCACTCGCACCATCGCCTAAGATGCGAGAGTGCGAAGTTGCAAGGGCGAAGTTGCGAAATGCGATTTGCGAAGAAAGGAAAGTGCGCAGATGCGACGGCGAAGCGCGAAAATGCGAAACTTCACTAATCATTAACACATCTTTCAAGGATTGGCCGATGTATGGCCGAGCATCGTAAAGTCTCCGTTGAATCTAAAATCATCGGAGGGTTGAGTGGTGGGCAACAGACATTGGCCAATCATTAGTCAATGTTCGACCAAACAATTGCCCATAGTCGACCGACGTACAAACGATGTTCGCCAATGTATAAGCGATGTAACATACATCGGCCAATTACCCTGGGACATTGTTTAATGATTAGCAATGCATCGCTGGGGATTTTTGCGGAAACCCGCACGATGGACCGATGTGGACCGATGTTCGGGCATCACTCACACCACGGATTACCAACGATTACCACCGTCTACGGCCACCGGCCGAGAAATGTGAGCAGGCATTAGTCGAAAATCTCACTGAGACCTCCTTAGCAATGTCCAGGTTGTCAAGATCGCACCACATTTTATTAGCTCGACTACCGTTTTTTTTTATCAATTCTGTTATTCTTCACTGAGTTATATTGATCAACTCTAAAGATAAATTATAGCTTGACAGTTGCTGAGAAAAATGAGATTTAAAGTTTTCATTCTTCGAATACGTATGTTCAATGCATCTGGTCACCATTTTAAAGAAATGACATTGTACTGCCCCTCTCCCCTTCAAGCATATTTTATTGGAGGGGTGGGATGGGGTGGAGTGGTGGCTGTCGAGGAAACTGTACTCTACACCTTCTACACAGAATAGGACACCCCCTCCCCCCGGAAAATTGACCTTAGTGTGAGATTTTTGTAGGGAGGATTTTAGGGGGAGCCTACTGTACAATATTGATATGTCGCGATCGTGTTACAGAGACCAAGAAACCGGTTTTTACATTGTAGGTACATGCATGTAGCTATAATTTCCAGAACTTATTCATTTATTTGTTGAATCTTCTACATTACATCTATAGAAGTGTAAAAATTTTAAAAGGTAAAACATGGCATCGTACATGTAGCATCCAAAGTTGCTTACACTAAAAAATGAAATTATGTTGTTTTTTCCGTACATTTTAGAGAGAAATGTGAATATTAATTGAAAATCATTGTAAAACCGGCTTGTAAAAATATTGCGATATTATGGTTTGAAAAAATATGATATACCGTAATACGAAAATTTTGGTGATATCCATCCCTATTTGATTAGTTGTTAAAGAGAGACTAGATCGATGTTGAAACACAATTTCTTTCCACTCCATTGAACTGTCTTTTGTTTGACATAATTAAGTTATATGTAACGAGTAAGGAAAAAAAAAATATGGCGGAGAAGATTGCGATATAGTATTTGAATCCGGATCCTCGAAATATTCTAGACAAGTCCACTACCAACTGAGCTACCGACCGCAATATTTATACTTTAATGCATGTTAGAAGCAGATCAGACAAATAAAAAAAGAGGGGTGGGGGTAAAGACAGATCTAGATCTAAGATTCATAGTAGATTGAATTCATCCTTGAACGAGCTCTGTTATCGTTAAAGTTTACGACTCACCGGGTGTGTTCAGTTGGTAAAGTCGGTACACACCAATGAACAAGGACTGACAATGTACTTTAAGGGAATTTTGCTTTCGAGCATATCTACTCTGAATTCTCTGGATAATAGTTTGATATTTTTCATTAATACACATTAATACACAACAAAATTGCCACTTTTCATAATTATTAAGAATGAAATTTTAAAAAATGTGAGTAAGGGAGGATACATGTATGTCAATCAAACCAGTCCACAAGTTCGAAGTTTCAATAATTCTGAGATATATAAGATTTTCATTGTATTTTCATGTGAAAAGCTAAATTGCAATTGAATATATATGTCGTGATAATATACAGAAAATTTGAGAAAATTCTCTAGACATGTAACTTCAATTTTGTGTCTTAGTACCTTTAAAGCTCGTGTACCCCAAAGACTTATTCTTGGTCATCTGCTATTTCTCATTTACAAAAATGACATTAGTTGTCTATGGAATCAGCTGTGTAATTAAAGTCGACACATTGAACCTAGGGGAGCTCAACATTACCGCTACATCGCCAAAAATTTCAACTCATTATCGCTATAATTTTTTTCAAAATTTCAACCAATCATTACCGCTACTTCTTATAGGTTAAAATATCACCGATACACATCGAATCAGCCAAGCATGGTGTGGAGTACGAGTTCCAATCACAAAACTTTCACAAAAAATTCGGCACGTTTTACAGTTTACATGAAATAGGGGAAATTACAATACAGCAGTAGGTTTGGCAAATGACAGTCAAAGCTTTATGCCTAGGTCACATTTAAGCCGATGTTCGGGACACCAATTATACCCCCGCTTGAAAAGTGGGAGGGTAAACAGTGATCGGTATGTCCGTCCGTCTGTGAGTGTCTGTTACGCTTTGGGGTACCCATCATTTATCCGCATTTCCTCTTATACTGCTGCGTGAAATTTTATGAAACTTTCACAGAATCTTTATTACACATTGCCATTGTACATCTCCTATTTTTGCTTTTTGATCTGACACACATTTTGGGTTTTCCGGCCACCTCAAAAACATGACCTTTGCCATTACAACCATATGGGAGGCGGGGTATCGTTTGGTGAGCTCATGCTCACAGTGCCTCTAGTTTCTTCTGGTCTTGTCGGCTATAAGAATATAGAATAACACCTTGAATTAAGAACTTCAATCAACAAATAGTTCTAGGTTTAGAAAAGATAGAATTACAAGTAGTCTTCTTCGGCATTTGTTTTGTGCATCAAGCCTTGCAAAAATAATTATTTATACAGCAATCCAAATACAGCTTGATACAGGCTTGTAGCAACGGTTTTCCATGTGGAGGAGGGCGGGGGGGGGGGGGGGGGGGGCTGTGAAAAAAATCTGCGCACTACAGAGCTGTGCTTCACGTGTATCATCAGATATATTTTTCCAATTATAGATTTCTTCTGAATAAATCCAGATTTGATGTAAAGTCCCAGCCGTCATGGGTTAAAAAAGCCCAATTTTTTAAAATGACAAAACTTTTTAGGCCAATCGGAGATAACATTTAACAATTTTGCTATATGTAAGTACTATTGATCAGTCAGAGTAGACAGATCATTATAAAAAAGTGAACGAACCTACATGAATATTCACTTAACCTAGAAATTGTCTTGAATTGAATTTCGTTTAGAAACACATGTGTGCATTTAGTCCACGTATTGTAGTTTTTTTTAAAGGACAGCAACTTGTTTATGTTATTTTCGTTCAAAAATATCATCGAGCTCTGAGTTACAGTTTGATTTCACAGTCGTGCGAAATTTTGAACACTCTTATTGTCGACTGCCGATGGTCGACGATGATCGAAGGTTGGTCGACGGATAACTTCAATTGAAACTGACCAGAAAAATTATAACCCCCACAAAATTGGTTGGCCCACACACACACACACCCTTCTCATTTTTGCTTCAAAACTCGTCGGCTGTTGATTGTTGGAAATGCTACTGGGGTTTTACTGATTGTGTAAAGACAGTGTGAAGACTGAGTGTTTTATCCATGAACACACACACACACACACACCCTTCCTTACTCTCAAGCAAATATTCAAACACACACACGTATGGAAAGATCTAAGGTTGTGGTAAATAATAACTTTGTTTACGTCCCCTTTTTCTTTGAAAAAGATACTGTACCCCCAGCTTGAATTAAAAAAACACATTTCAAAAACTATATACTGAAGCCTTAAAATTGAATGGATTTGCAGCATTTCCGAAGAGAACAAAGAACTTTCTTCTTAGGGAATTTGAAAAAAAAACTTGTTTGGAGGTGGGTGCGGCTGGGGTTTAAAAGAAAGAGTTACAAGTTAGTTCCTTCAAAACATATTTGATCAAAAAACGGTACATATATAGCCAATACAGCCACAGATTGCGGGAATCTAATATCAAATTAAACCTCGCATGTTACATATCATATATAAAATATATAAAAATAAGTAGACTATTTTCTACCATTTTCTCATAAAGAAGTAATAGTGAAGTGAATGGGGGAAATTAAATGTGTGAGAATCTGTCTATTAATATTCAATACATAAGTTAGACGTACAAATATCTATTATCGAAAACCGTGTTTATCTCCCCTCTTTTTTTCTCTCTCTCCACTTGGCAAAAAATAAAAGGGCCGCGGTTCCTACCCCCGCCCCTCTGGATCCGCCAATGTTATGCTTGTATATGTTATACTTAAATAAATCAATCTGTACACTCATAAGTGGCAGGTGAAGCGAAAGAGACAATATAGCAGTAATGTGTAATTATGTTCCCCAAACGAAGTTGGGGAACATATTGTTTTTACTCTGTTTCTTATTATTATTATGTTCCCCAAACGAAGTTTGGGAACATATTGTTTTTACTCTGTTTCTTATTATTATGTTCCCCAAACGAAGTTGGGGAACATATTGTTTTTACTCTGTTTCTTATTATTATTATTATTATTTTTCTTCTCGGGAAAATTTTGTCCGCGAATGATCTTGTAAAGTACACATCCCATTAAGGGGAAACCTTTTTAGGGTAAGTAGGCATGTTATGTAGATTTGCGGAATCAAGGTCATTTTGCGCGCACGTGCTTGCAAGAGCGCGCACGTGCAAAACTTGAAATGACCAATATATAATGGATATAACCGTAACTTTTCTATTTTTAGACGAAATGTTTTGAAACTCATAATGTAAGGATATATGAGTAGTATGCACAAGATGACATGGTCAAAATAGCAAGATCGCACGTGCAAGCACGTGCGCTTCGCTCTGATTGGCTGAAACTAAAGTCTCAATATCTTTCTTGTTTTTTGATAAAATCATTTGAAATTTTGAACATAGTCATACATTAGGGAGATCTACAGCCCGTAATAAAAGAAATATCATGAAAGCATGTGCATGCACGTGTGCTTGCAAGAGCTCGCACGTGCAACACGAGAAATGTCCAATATAATTGATACAGACGTAACTATTTAAATTATTGATGATATGATTTGAGAAAACTCATATTAGAAGTATATATTAGAAGCATGACAAGAATGACATGGTCAAAAAAGCAAGATCTCACGCGCATGCACGTGAGAATATCACTGAATTGCTGAAAATAAAGTCTTTCTTGTTTTTTGACGAAATCCTTTGAAATTTTAAATATAGGCATGCATTAGGATATCCTACAATATGATATATAGCAATTATTTTGAAAACGCGTGCATGCACGTGCGCTGCAATCTGATTGGCTTATGCTTTAAATAGCTATAACTCCCTTGGTTTTCAACCAAACAGGATGGGATTTGGAACATGGATAGATATAATGGACTTCTACAAGAAGCCATGGTCACCATGCACATGCATACACGTGCATGTACGTGCGCTGCAATCTGACTGGCTGAAACTTTGAACAGCTATAACTCCCTTGGTTTTCAACCAAACGGGGTGGGATATAGAACATAGATAGATGTAATGGACTTCTACAAAAAAGTATGGTCGCCATGCTCATATGAGCACGTGCGTGCACGTGAAATGAGTAAAATCAAAAATACACTTGAATTAGCGTATTTTTTAATACGTTTGGATTAAATACTTTGATATTTAGTATATTGAAATCTATAGATTGTGAAGACAAGATTATATGGTCATTACGCGCGTGCATTCACATGTGCACGCGTGCAATGCTAAAATTTGAATGAAATTGGTACACTTCTGGGTAACGTTAAGTTCTCAAATGCATAGAGGGAATATG